>NC_073247.2:138647424-138950454 GCF_029281585.2 Gorilla gorilla gorilla
ATCAACCCAAATGTCCATCAGTGATAGACTGGATAAAGAAAATGTGGTACATATACACCATGGAATATTATGCAGCCATAAAAAATCATGTTCTATTCAGAGACATGGATGGAACTGGAAGCCATTATCTTCAGCAAACTAACAGAGGAACAGAAAACCAGACACCACATGTTCTCACTTATTAGTGGGAGCTGAGTGATGAGAACACTTGGACAAAAAGTGGGAAACAACACATCCTGGGGCCTGTTGGTGGGATGGGGAAAGGAAGAGCATCATGAAGAGTAGCTAATGGATGCTTGGCTCACTACCTAGGTGATGGGAAAATCTATGCAGCAAACCACCATGGCACATGTTTTCCTGTGTAACAAACCTGCACATCCTGCACATGTGCCTCTGAACTTAAAATAAATGTTGGAAAAAATAATAAGTTAATTCCATATTTTAAAATAACTTAATATAATTGGATTTTTTATAACTCAAAGCATAAATGCTTGTGGTGATGGATATCTCATTCTCCATGATGTGCTTATTTCACATTGCATGCCTGTATCAAAATATCTCATGTACTCCAATAATATACATACCTAATATGTACCCAGAAAAAAATTTAAAAAAATATAAAACAAAATGAAACCAAATGTGATTATTAGGAAAAGCCAACACAATTAATAAATCTTCATAGAGACTAATCAAAGAAATAAAGAGGTATATAATGTCAACAAGATGGAATCGCTAGCAATAATGTTTCTTTTCACCCCACAGAAACATTGAAATAAGGACAAGCTGCCAGAACCAACTTTGTCAGACACGGAAAACACATGTAAGTGTTTATAGCAACCAAGCAGATATTGAATTAACTAAAAAGAAACTTCACAATGTGTGTGGCATTCAAATAAGTCTCTGTCAAAAATAATATAGAAGCTGAATATAAGATAAGGAGCAGAGCCTTCAGTGACCACACAAAAAAAGAATGGAATCTTCATAAAAATAATTTGAGTCACTGAAAATGGACTACTACAGTTTTTTTTAACAATTAATCAACAGCAACAAAACCAGAAAAGCAATGTGAAGTGAGAAAATCAGATTTTCATAGTTACTATGTTAAGATATTCAAATGTCCAGCTTCCAAGAGAAAAGAAATCACAAGGCATAAATGAAACAGGAAAGTATGATGCATTCAAAGAAACAAAATGGACAGAAACAATCCCTGAAGAAGTGGAGACATTAGTTCTATTAGAAAAACACTTTAAAAACAACTGTTTTAAATATGTTTAAAGAGTTAAAGAAAATAGGACCAATAACTTAAAAAATCAGGAGAATGATGCATGAACAAAATAATAATATTAATAAAGATATAGAGAATATAAACAAACTCCAGGAATTGAAAGTATAATAATTGACATAGAGAGTTCACTAAAAACATTCACCAGTAAATTTAAACAGACAGAAGAAAGAATCGGTCAACCTGAAAATAATATAATTAAAAGCATCAAGTCTGAGGAGCAAAGAAGAAAAGAATGAATAAAGGTGAAGAGAGGCTACCAAGCAGAATAACATATGCATTATGTAACTCACAGAATATTAACAAAGATAAAATACTCATAACAAATATTTGAAGAAACAATAGATGAAAACTTCCCAAATTGGATGAAAGATATGAATCCACAAATTTAAGAAATCAAAGAATTCCAAGTAGCATAAATGCAGAGTTTCACACCAAGACACACTAAAATCAAACTCTTGAAAGCTGAAGACAGAGAGAATCTTGAAAACAGCAAAAGAGAAGCAACTTATTACATACAGAGCAACTTCAGTATGATCAGTAATTTTTCATTAGAAACCTTCAAGGCAGAATGCCTGGGATGACAATAAGGTAACATTTTGAAAGTGTGGGAACAAAAACCTATATATTAATTAAGAATTCAATAACTGGTAAAACTTCTCAAAACGAAGGAGATTTTTCAGCAAATACCTTGCAGGCTAGAGTAGAGTTGGATTATATTAATATATTCAAGTGCAGGAAGAAAAAAAAACTATCAATTAAGAATACTATACTATACTTCAAGAATGAAGAAGATATAAAAACTTTCCCAAAAAGAAACTCAGGTAATTCATCGCCAGTAGACTTACTTCACAAGAAATGCCAAAGGAAGTTCTTCAGGTTGCAATGTAAGGAATTGAAATGCCAACACAACTGCATAGAAAAAGATAAAACACATTGCTGAAGATAAATATACAGAAAAATACAGAATATTGCATTGCTCTATTGGGGTTAAATCATTTTTAATTCTAACAAAAAAGTTATAAAACAAAAGTATGAAAATATAAATAAAACTATACTAAAGACACACTGTAAATGCATATAAATTATAACAGCAATAGCATAAAGTGTGTTTGAGGGAGAATTAAAAGCATAACGCTTTTGTATGTGATTAAAGTTAAATTGTTATTAGCTTAAAATAGAATGTTATAACTATAGTGAGTCCTCACTTAACATTTTAGATATGTTTCTGAAAACTGCAACTTTAAGCACATCGACATAGAGCAGGTTCTGAAACAACATTGTATTGTTCACTCGTTTCATTATAATGTTGACGAAGAAAAAATGATTTTATTATCTGTTATTTCACTTAAAGTTTCAATTTCCAAAGAACTATCTATGATGTGAAGTGAGTGCTTACTGTGTAAGATATGTTATATAAGCTCCTTGGTAACCACACACAGGCACGAAAACTATTGAAGTTACATAAAGGAAAAAAAAAGAAAAGAATCAAACATATCAATCCAAAAATTTGACAAAACACAAAGAAAGACAGCACGAGGGGAAAGGACTGACAAAAGAATTATAAGGCTAACATAGGATGTGAAGAAATAGGAACACTTTTACCCTGTTGGTGGGACTGTAAACTAGTTCAACCATTGTGGAAGTCCGTGTGGCGATTCCTCAGGGATCTAGAACTAGAAACACCATTTGACCCAGCCATCCCATTACTGGGTATATACCCAAAGGATTATAAATCATGCTGCTATAAAGACACATGCACACGTATGTTTATTGCGGCACTATTCACAATAGCAAAAACTTGGAACCAACCCAAATGTCCATCAGTGATAGACTGGATTGAGAGAATGTGGCACATATACACCATGGAATACTAGGCAGCCATAAAAAATGATGAGTTCATGTCCTTTGTAGGGACATGGATGAAGCTGGAAACCATCATTCTCAGCAAACTATCGCAAGGACAAAAACCAAACACCACATGTTCTCACTCATAGGCGGGAATTGAACAATGAGAACACATGGACACAGGAAGGGGAACATCACACACTGGGGACTGTTGTGGGGTGGGGGGAGTGGGGAGGGATAGCATTAGGAGATATACCTAATGCCAAATGACGAGTTAATGGGTGCAGCACACCAACATGGCACATGTATACATATGTAACAAACCTGCACGTTGTGCACATGTACCCTAAAACTTAAAGTATAATAATAATAATAATAATAATAATAAGAGAATGATAAGGCTAACATAAAAAAGTCAACAGTTAATTATTCTCCGTAGATGATTACCTTAAATACAATTTGATTAAATGCCCCAATAAAAAGATATAGAACGGCTGAATGGGTTTTAAGAAACACTAGTTTACACGCAAGCCACAAGAAACTCACTTTAGCTTTAAGGGCACAAGTTGGCCTAAAGTAAAGAGAGGAGAGAAAGAGATTTTATGTAAATGGCAATCAAAAAAGAGCAGGGGTACCTGTAGTTATATCAGAGAAAATAGATTTTAAGTTAGACTTCTATGCATTTTCCTCATTGTCTTGGCTATTAACATTCAGCTCCTTTTTACTTACACAAGTTTCTGCAGCCAGCTTGAATTTCTCCTGGGAAAATGGGTTTTTATTCTCTACGGCATGGCCAAGCTGCACATTTTCTAAACTTTTACGTTCTGCTTCCCTTTTAAATATAAGTTCCAGTTTCAGATACTCTTTGATCATGCATATGATAATAAATTGTTAGAAGCAGCCAGTTCATATCTTGAAAGCTTTGCTGCTTATAAATTTTTTTTCTGCCAGATACTCTACATCGTCTGTCTTAAGTTCAAAGTTCCACAGATTCCTAGGGCAGGGGCACAATGCTGCCAGTCAATGTGTTAAAGCATAGCAAGACTGAACTTTGCTCCAGTTCCCAATAAGTTTCTCATCTCCATCTGAGACCTCCTCAGTCTGAACTTTACTGTTCATATCACTATCAGCATTTTGGTCACAACCATTCGACAAGTCTCTAGGACATTCCACATTTTTTGTCATCTTCCTCTTGTTTTCTGAGCCATCCAAACTGTTCCAACTTCTGCCCGTTACCCAGTTCCAAAGTCACTTTCACATTTTCAGTTATCTTTTATAGCAACACCCCACTCTTGGTACCAATTTTCTGTATTAGTTCATTCTCACATTGCTATAAATAACTATTTGAGACGGGTAATTTTTAAAGTAAAGAGGTTTAATGGGCTCATGGTTCTGCAGGCTGTTCAAGTTTCTGCTTCAGGGGAGGCCTCAGGAAACTTACCATCATGGCAGAAGGTGGAGAAGCAGGCACATATTACATGGCCGGAGCAGGAGCAAGAGAGAGAGGAGGAAGGTGCTACACACTTTTAAACAACCACATCTCAGGATCACTCACCATCATGATGACAGCACCAAGGGTCATGGTGTTAAACCATGAGAAACTGCCCCCATGATCAAATCACCTTCTACAAGGCCCCTCCTCCAACACGGGGAATTACAATTTGACATGAGATTTGGGCAGGGATAAAAAGCCAAACCATATCAGTAGCCCTCCATATTTGACAAATTATTTAACAACATGCACTGTGTTAACATAGTTAAATTTTGTAGATGACATTTCTATACTTTACTATAAATAATTCATTAATAAAAACAAGAAAATGTCATAAATCCACAGTGTGCCATGACGGTGTCAGATAAGGGAAAACAGAAACAATAGAGCTAGTATCTGCCCAGTACATAGCACCAGTTCTTTGGACTGTTGGGAAGCATGAGTAAACTTATATTTCCTATACTTTGGGGCAATTTAATTGTTCTGTAATTATTGAGAGTGGTCAAATGTCACACTTCTTACTAAAGTTTTATCAACATATTAAGAAATACACTTATTTTAATATTAAAATGTGATAAACATATTAAAAAGCAATTTCACATTTAGGCAGTTTGTCAAATGCCCTTTAAGTCTAAGGTAATGCTACACTGTAGTGTAGTTGTGCTTTCAAAAACTACAAATAACACAAAATGTGACTATATTCTATGTGTGGACTAAGAGCAATGTTAGAAAAAAATAAGAAATTAAGAATTTCTAAATACAAATGTAATATTTAAGCAACATTAAATTCCCAATTCTCCTAATATTTACTTATTAAAAGAACAAAATACATGAATTATTTTAAAAATATTACTGATACAATCATACCTTCTTCATTGACTAAGATTTTGAACTTTAATAAAAGATACCAATGAATGTATTCAATTTTGGCAAATTCTATAAAATAAATGCTAAAAAATGTAAATAGGGTTTTTTGAGACAGGGTCTTGCTTGGTTACCCAGGCTTGAGTGCAGTGGTGCAGTCATAGCTCGCTGTAACCTTTTTCTCCTGGCCTCAGGGGATTCTACTAACGCATCTTCCTGAGTATCTAGGACTGACAGGCACACACCACCATATCTAACTAATTTTTTAAATTTTTTTTGTAGAGATGGGGTTTTGCTATGTTACCCAGGCTAGTCTTGAACTCTTAACCTCAATCAGTCCTCCTGCCTTGACCTCCCAAAATGGTGGGATTACAGGCATGAGATACTGCACCTGACCCAAATTGTTTTATTTTGGGCAAGCATTTTCTTAGTCCACATTGCTTATTTGTACAAGCATTAAGATTTAAATAGAATATATTTTGTGCACTGAATAATATACCTTAATGACCCATATTTGCTATACTTTCAACACATTTTTAAAGGGGTTAGGTTTATAATATAGTTACTCCAGAAGCATACATTAGTCTACAATAGATGGAAATTTCTTCAAAAGGTAACATTGCCATTTTGTTCAATTTATTTTACTGATCTTCTCGAAGAAGACACAATGGCATTATAAACCTGCCTTTCAATGTCATGGCTGGTAGTATGCAAAAAATGCCTCATTATTTCGAGTGAAGAAAGAAGTAATGCTTCAACAAGCAAAGTGACATAAATATGTCTACAATTATTACTCTTGAATGGAATTGAAGAGATTGCATTTTTACATCAAAAAGTTGTTTAACCTGCAAAATAGCCTGTGCCAAAGAAATCAAGTTGCAAGCACTGAATGCAATATTTTTCTTCATGAGAAAGAACTGAAGCTGCATATAAACAGAACACTAGTCACCAACAAAACTGAGCAAGACAAAATAAAAGCCTAGTTGAACACGTGGAAAAAATAAAGTTTTCTAGAATCTAGATGAACCTATATTAACTCTATATTCTCATTAATATGTGAAGTAGTCTTTGTGAGTATTTGGTGTAACTGAACAACTCAAACCATTTTTTTTGGTAAATTTAAAGTGATACCTCCATAGAAATTTTCATTTGGTATGTATTATGTGAACAATTTCTCAATTCACCATGGCCATTAACAAAGTGATCCAGAAAGTTTGGTGTAACTTATTAAAACAATTTATTTGTATAATACAATGACTGGTTTCTATTAAATCGTTGCTCTAAAATATGTAAATGCAAAAATTAAAACAAGCAATTGCAAGTGAAAGTATTTGAATGAAAATACACCATAGTTTTTTAAAGAGAAGAACAGGACTTTACAAAAACACCTTTTGAAGTTCACGTTGTGCACAGTAATTATGCTCTGTAAAGAAAAACTAACAAAGACTATAAGTCCCTCTTGGAGAACACTAAACTGGGAAGATCATTGTCCAAGATGCCACATTCTTTAAAAATGTAAACTTATTTAATAAGAACTTAAAAATAGAATGGCCTTCTTTGATCATACAAACATTTGAGTATATATCCTAACCCTCTAACATATGAAAGGTGAATAATAAAATTTTGTACATATTACTTAATCATCCAATGGAGGAAAAGTCTCAGACATTTAGCAAGGGTTTTACTTGCTAAAATCTCTAATGATTAAGCAATTCGTTAGGTCAAAACATTGTTTAAAATGCCTTCACAAAGCACTTCAAGAGTAGTTACTTCTCTTCCACCTCCCACTGTCCCCAACAGTGGCTGATTTACTGCAGCAGGTATTCAGAATTTATGTTTTTAACAGAAATATAAAGACATATGCTGAAGATTTATAAAAATCAATCATACTCATCATAACGTTTCTGCTCAAAACATATATCTACCTTAGGCATTAATTTTCACTTAACCTGTACTTGAGTTAAACATTTGACCACTGAAACCTGTTTTCTCTTTTCATTAACCTACCTGTCTTCAGGGTGATATAATTTAAAATTCTCTGTTACTAGTCTTCATACTTCTCAAGTAATTAGAGAGGACCAGGTTTTGAAATCCTTTATATGCAAAGTTCTTCAATAAGGGAATATTTGACTAATGTGGTACCTGAAAAAATTCAGCAAAGGTGTTCCCAGCGCTAGTGAAATTATTCTGAGTGTCATGATTGTTCCTTGCCATTGCTGAAAGGGTTGTCATACTATCAGTACCTCACCCTGACTGTATAAGTGGGAAAGTAAATTAGATAGGCTTTCACATAGAAGAAGGATTGCAAAAAGAAGGAAGTAATACAGCTTTGGGAAATCAAAGACACTTTCTTCTTTCTCATCTACTTTTTGTAGTCCCCACAATAAAAAAAATGATCCATTTACAATTATGACATAGTATAGAAAGGTGTCTGTTCTTAAATTTTACATAAACAACCAATGAAATAGATACCTACTTGTGGAAACTTGGTAAAAAAAATGCATGGAGAATGTAAATGTTCCCTGACAATTGGAGCTAATTACTGTAAATAAATATTACTCGATACTTTTTTGTTGGTAGGTTTTGTTCCTGGGGAAAAGTTATGCCAGTGAATAAACATAGATCTTATAATATTTTCTATATTAAAAATTCCTTATAAGAGGTACTCAATAATCATTCAGGACTTTTGAGAAATAAACCAGCATCTTTGACCCTGTTCATTTGTCTTCCATACTATTCACTGACCTGCTTCACTCTGCTATTCTTTACTGCTCAGACCTATCCCTTCTTTTATGTGCATTTACCCTTTATTCCTACTTCTATTTAATATTTTTTCATGTGTTAATAGTCTAACAGTGATTAATTGATCTTATGTGTGATCTTATTAATCCATAGTGCATTTTTCCTATTCCTAAACAATTATGTTTATCTCAGTATTCAAGATAAATTCACTTTGTAGGGTTTAACTAATTTGCTCCTCTGCTGCCTTCTATATTAGTTTAATTTCTTTTCATTATTGCAATATATGAGGAATTAGAATGTCTACTTTTTTTTCACCACTATTTTTAGATTTGGTTTCAGAGAATTTTCTTGAAATTAATTAGCTTAGATCAAATTGTAGAAAATATGTGTGTTAAAATGACAACTTCACATTTTCACCATGGAGACACATTATTTATATTGAAAATTCATAATTACACTAATTTATGAGGTACAAAGTGTTGTTATAGTTTATGAATACAGTGTGGAATAATTAAATCAAGATAGATATCATACCCATCCCCTCAAATACTTAACATTTTTATGCTGGAAACATATGAAATTTAATCTCTTAGCAATTTTGAAATGCATAATACTCTATTTTTCCCTATATGCAAATATTTGCAAACTATACATCTGACAAAGTGCTAGTATCAAGAGTCTACAAGAAATTCAAACATCTCAACAAGAATAAAACAAATAATCCCATTAAAAAATGAGCAAAGGACATGAACAGACTTTAATCAAAGGAAGACATGCAAGTAGCCAACAAACATGCAAAAATATTCACCATCATAATTATCAGATAAATGCAAATTAAAACCACAACGAGATGCCATCTTACACCATTAAAAATGGCAACTCTTAAAAAGAAAAAGTGACAGATGTTGGCAAGGATGCAGAGAAAAGGGTAGGCTTATACACTGTTGATGGGAATTTAAATTGGTGCAACCTCTATAGAAAACAGTATGGAAATTTCTCAAATATCTAAAAATAGAATTACCATTCAATCCAGCAATCCCACTACTGGGTATCTACCAAAAGGAAAATAAATTATTATATCAAAAAGACTTGCAGATGCATGTTTATTGCAGCACTATTCACAATAGCAAAGTCATGGAATCAATCTAAGTGTCCGTCAATGTAGGATTGGTTAAAGAAAATGCAGTATCTATCTATCTATCTATCTATCTATCTATCTATCTATCTATACACACACATACATGAACAACCACCATGTAATCTATGCAGCCATAAAAATGAATGAAATCATATCTTTTGCAGCAACATGGTTTGATTGGGAGGCCATTTTCCTAAATGAAATGAATCAGAAAAAGAAAGTGAAGAACTACATGTTCTCACTAATAAATGAGAGCTAAAAAATGCGTACACATGAACATATAGGGCAGAATAATAGACATTGGAGACTCCAATAGGAGAGAGGAGAGGAGGGAGGTGAGGAACGAGAAATTACCTGTTGGGTAGAATGTACACTATTTGCATGATGATTACACTTAAAGCCCAGACTTCACCACTACACAATATATCCATGTAACAAAAATGCACCTGTACCCTCTAAATAAAAAAAAATTAAAAACTGTGTTCACCACACTGAGAAACAGAACTCAACACGGCAAAAAAGCATATTCCTCCTGTCTGTTAATTTGTGCCCTTTGACTATTATCTTCCCATATCCCCAACCCCCAAACTCTGTAACCATCATTCTACTCTCTGCTTCTATGAGTTCATTTTATACCTCTCACTTTCAACCTTTGCCACAAGTCTTTAAAAAAAAAACTGAACTTGAGCATTTTTCCCTATATATTTCTCCCCATAAACTTTGCAAAGGCATTATGTAGTAAGTGCCTTGATATATGTTTGCTGGATTTCATGGAGATCAGGGTGCTTGATTACTGGAGAGTATGTTTGTGGGATCTGAAGGTGAGCAAGCAGGAAAATTATTCTGGTTTCTATCCAATTTCCCAGTCTATATTTTCCTTACATATAAGTTCCATCCAGTTTTCTTCAAAGTATAAACACAGGTAGCACAAGTGACAAATAAAGGGTATGAGTCGGGTTGCATTAAACAAGCACAATGCCTAGAAATCTGTGATAGACTGAAAGAAGAAATCACAAATTATCAGCAAGAAACAGTTGGAACTAGGCTTGAGGTAAACAGAAACACAAACAACATGTCAGCCATGATAAAGAATGTAAATTTGAACAGATGTCACTTCCAGAGCAGCAGCAGGCAGATTATACAAAATTGGCTTTGGATGAAATACAAAGGAGGGGAAGAAAATATGAAGCCTGTAGGAGCACTGTGTCCAGCAGCTCTTCCATTGTAATCATACCTCAGCTGAGTAAAAACAAATAAACACCTATTGGGTAGAAAAAAAAAAAAAACAGCAACAAAAGCCATACTGATTAAATGAACTACCAGTATGAGGATTTATTTTTGAAAGAAGATCCGCTAAAATATGAAACAAATAGTGTAAATAACTAGGAAGATGTAAGTGAGATGCCCATTTGTCAACCTGTATCATATATCATAACATTTATTCCATTAATAGATATGCTACTATTGTGTCAATAGACAAAAAAACTTAGAGAAAAGTCCCCATAAACACATATACATTTCAAAATAAAACTTAGGGATTTAGATAAGTTTGATAACAATTTTATGTAATTTTGTCTAGTCTGGTTATGACTCTGGAGTTAACTCAAACAAAATGACTACACACATAAACATCAGCACTAACCAGGGTTGTAAATTGAAATATGATTTCAAATTACAAGTAGATTATTTTTCAAACCTCTTTTTCACTTTTCAACTCCACTTTATCAAAGTGCCCTGAACATTCTCTAATTTTATTTTTTTCTTTTGAGACGGAGTCTTGCTCAGTCGCCCAGGCTGGAGTGCAGTGGCACGATCTCGGCTCACTGCAACCTCCGCCTCCCGAGTTCATGCCATTCTCCTGCCTCAGCCTCCCTAGTAGCTAGGACTACAGACGCCCGCCACAATGCCTGGCTAATTTTTTTTTTTTCTTTGCATTTTTAGTAGAGACGGGGTTTCACCATGTTAGCCAGGATGGTCTCGATCTCCTGACCTCGTGATCCACCCGCCTTGGCCTCCCAAAGTGCTGGGATTACAGGAGTGAGCCACTGCGCCCAGTTCTAATTTAATTTTTAATTAAATGTTTAAAATCTTGACATACAAAATTGTATGTATTTATCAAGTACAACATGAGGTTTTGCAGTATGTATACTTGTGAAATCACTAAATCTAGCTAATTAACATATGCATTACTTCACATAGTCATCATTTTTGAAACTCAACTCAATAGCAAGAAAACAAAAACCTGATTAAAAAACAGGCAAAAGACATGAATAGATATTTCTCAAAAGACATACATATGGCCAACAGGTACATAAAAAAAACTGTTCAACATCACTGATCATCAGGAAAATTCATATAAAAGCTACATTATCATAACTTCAGGTTTCCTATGTGAGCTGAATTGTCCATTTGTGGCTATGCCCAACTCATGAAATTTTTGTAAAAGTGATTCTAATAACATAAGTTTAAAAATTAGTAAACTGTGACGTGCTAAATAAATGGTAATAATTATTTTTTCCAAATACAAACATGAGGAACACGAGGACTTTTCAAGGGTCTAGTATGTGTAGTATGATCAAGAGAATAGGTAGTTAATTTTTTTGAGCAATTATAATGGGATAAGGACAGCTAAATTCTTTATACACATTGTTTCATTTAATCTTTACAACATCTCAATGGGTTAGATATTACTACTTTCACATCTTAAACATGAAAAAAAAAACAACAGAGACTCAGGATGGCTGAGTAATGTTTTCAGTGGCAAATAGCTAGAGTAGGATGTGTTCGCAAGTCTGTCTGAATCTGAAGCCCACAGCACCCTCTCTCGCTTTCAAGTGAATGAGTGATACCAACATATAAGGTTGAGGAAACTACAGGTGACCATGAAATTCTTTACCACTTCCCTCTGGTGATCTCTCAATTCAAAATATAATTTAAAATAAATATATAATTGAATCTTTTCTTATGAAACAGTTAGGTAACTTTTAAAGCTTTCTACCCTTTTTTTTAAACCAGAGATGCATATCAGTATTTCCTGGGTACATTTTAAGTACACACATACTCAGGAATCACCACTAGAAATTCTGATTTCATATTCTTGGTTGAGAACCACTGTCCTATAAGAAACCAGTACCATACTAATCTAAATAAAGAAGAAAACCTGGAATGATGAAATAGTTTTAACTGGTTTCTGAGAGGAAAACAGCAAGCAAATAAACTAAAGTATGATCTCCGGAGACTAATGAAAGTTGGATAAATGTTTTTTGGCTTATTGAGCAAGAGTATGTGATTGCCTTTTCATTTTGAAGAAAGATAAGTGTAAGATGAGTGTGTGAAACAGAGGAGGAGAGATGTGTTTTTAGCTAGAAGTGGATGAAAACTAGGCACAGAGAGAGTCTCCTTATAATGGAAGAGACAACCATGTCTATAGGCTAAACATGAGGTAAAGTAAGAGGCTTAAAAGATGGGAATACTTTTGTTATCAGAGTAAGGTTTTGGAGAAGGCCAGGGTTGTGGAGAAAAGGGAAATACAATTGAAAACAGTTCAGAGACAAATATAATGATTAAAAATAATGATAAAGGTGAGAGATTAAATGCCATCAACTCATCGTGGTACTAATCCACAGTGACTGATCGCAGTTTTCATTTACGCTGTTGTAGTAGCTATTCAAGTATAGTAGCCATAGAAGAAGGTTGAGTTGATTCAAGGCTGGTGATATAAAGAAGAGATGAAAAAGCAGGAAAAGTGATCAAGAGAATTAAGGGTGATGGTAAGAAAAGCAAATGATAGGCAATGGAGAATCATATTAGATAGTAAAGGAAATACATCCATGGCGTCTAATAAAGTTGGAGAAAATGATGTCAAAGGGACTGACATATTCAATGAGGTTATAAAGCATATGTGGTGGGAGAGAGAAGAGAGGAATAAAATAATTTGTGAGAAAGTACACTATTCAAAGTCAGTATTTCAGAAAAAGCGCAATTATGTGTGAAGGCAAGATTCAAGATGTGAAAGGGACTGGCTGAAGTGGCGTGAAAAAGAAAACTGAAAACTACTGATTGTACACCTGAACATAGAAGTCACCAGGTATGGTAGCAGGGAGTAGGGTGGAGAGGCAAAATTGTGAGGACTTACCAATAACATTGACGATTATTAAGGAGTGACTTCGAGATTTTCATGTCACTGATAAGGAGGAGTAAAAGAGGTATACAACCGGATGCCCCAGACATCATGGTAGTACTTTAACATGAGCATAAAGAAGCTACAAGTTGAATGGAATATTGGTAATAAAAAAATATGTGATTCCTAACTTACAATCTTGTGGTATAAGGACCAAGCAGTTTCAAAGTGTATATTAATTAAAACTCTTGACAGCGATATAAACTTGGAAAGCCCAGAACTGAGGCAAGACTGGAGATTTAGGGAAAAAGATGTAATGGGAAGTCTTGTTGAGAAATCATTGTTGAGATAAATAAGCAGTAAACATTTTTCACCTCTATGTTACCGCACTGTCAAGATTCAAAACCCAGGGGGAAAGAATCTGATTGGCCTTATTTGTGTTACACTTACGAGTTTGTCAGATGGAAGTGATGCTGTATATTTAACATTTACTTATATAAGCTTGAAATTGTATCCCACATATAGTGAAGAACTCTGCATCCTTTCAAATAACCTGGTTGTGGTGCACTTAGAATACTCCTGGCCATTCTTGTCGCATATTCACACATAATCATTGTATATCGTGGTATTGTTATAGAATAGAAGATTGAAAGGGAACAGGGGAGGGGAGTGAAGGAGTCTGTGCATATCAGCAATCAGCAGAAGAAAATCTGAAACTGAATACTTTATATCACCGTTTGTAAAATTTTCTCTCTCCCTCCCCCACCCCGTCTCTTCATACACCCATTTTCTCCTTCCATCTAATCATTAGCTCATTAGCCTCTGATTCCAAAACTCAATTTCAGTTTTCATGCAAACCAGTTGAGCTATCTTCAAATCTAATTAAGGGTACGCCTGAGAGCAACTTCACTAAAACTAAAACGAAGTTGAAATCTATATATAACTTCTAATAATAATTTTTGTACCGTCATATCTATGTATTTTGTTTTGTTTTGTTTTGCCTAATGATGTTTTCTTTTTCCCGTTGTTGGAGAAGTATTTTCCCACTCCAAAAACACAGATTTGTTTTCTTTTTTATCTTTTCTTTTATACTTGTACCTTTTACATTTAGGTCTTCAATCTACTTGTGTTTATATTTGAGAATATATAAATAGCTTTCTTTCTCTCCATATAGAAATCCTGTTTTTCTAAAACTATTTATAAAACAATGTGTATTTATTACGGATTTTTAGTACCCCATCAAATGCCTTTTTTGAACTTTTGTTTGTGCATAATGTTTAAAATACAATAGTTTTTTCCTGTGTACTTGTAATTAACTTCTAATCTTCAGAGGCCAGAACTCACAAGAGACTACTTTGCCTCCTAGTTTTTTTATCTGAATTTTAAGCTAGTTTCAAAAATGTTATGGTGACTTGCTTTCATTTTGGGAGGAGCCCTAGAGCTAAACTAGGTACATTTGTTGTCAATGAAATATTGTTCCAGAATGAGAGCTATTTGAAGATGTACCCTTACTTTCATTCAGTGTTTAGATTACGTGTAGTGGTTTTTATTAAAGCATGGCTTGGTCCAAAGTTGGAGAGGCTAAGAGTTATTTCTATTTTTAATTCCAGGAACTTGGCTCCTAAGTAAGAGTTCTTTTGCAATCAGGTTTTGATGGCACCTCAGCTAGTGGTGAAGTATGTAAGACAGTTCTATAAGAATGTATAGTATATTTTATTTTAGTTTGGTCATTTATTTCGGCTACAATTTCTGATTTTTTTAACAGATAATTTCTGAGATGCAAGATTGTGGCAGGCCAGGTCTCACCAACACAGGCCTCCATAACAAATGTTTCAGTACTGACTGAGTGGTTAAGTTAAATATTAAAAGCTGTAAGAGCCAGTGCCCTTATGCAGGGGCTGGAACGTTAAAAAAAAAAAAAAAAAAAAAAAGCCCACCAACAGTTTTGCCTAGGCCATTCCTGAACCTTAAAGCATGATTAAACGAGTTTTACTGGGGTTCAGAAGAAACTCCCCAGCCCTCCACAAACAAGTTTATTGTGGGTCTGAAGTAACTCCCCAGACCTCCATGGTTTAGCAGGAGACAAGATAAGGGTAATCACCCCAGCACCTGGACACATTTAGATTAAGTAAATAAACTGAGGCTCCAGAGGAAGGTCTTCAAAACTCAGACCTTAGCTATAGTTTAAAAGAAGTTAATCACTTATGTCTTTAGATGAATGCCCACTTACACACAGACACATAGCTTACAAGCTCTGGAAAACTTCCTAATTTTAGAGTTGGTCTGGTGTTAATTTCCAGGCCTTCTCCCTCTAACTGGTTTCAGAAATAAAAACTCTCTTTCTCCCCAGTTCATCTGGATCTGGTGATTGGGCCATGTGAAATAGCCCAACCCTTAGTTTGGTCTGAGAACAAAATTTGACAAGACAGCCAGGAGAGACTGGGACGGTGTGTGTTCAATGGCCAGTGGCTTCCGATGAGACAGTCTTCAGGAGGATCCCGGCAGCTGCTGGGTGGGATTTTCCCGGAACCCTCCCGAGGGCTGTCTCTTGTTCAAAATTGCACACCCTTTTCACTACTGAGGAAGAACGGAGATCAGGAGCAGATGCTCTCAAAGGGTGAGTTAATTGTACGGTATGCCAGGAGCCTATTGTTTTCCTATCTGAGCTTATTAAGCTATTTGTCCCATACTGCCAAGAGAAGCAATAGGGCTTGCTCATACACCCGCTTTGTATTTTGGTTGAGATCAGGTTTTGAGTTGGTTTTGAGTCTGTTTTGCCTGAGTGCACTTCCCCTTGTGTCATTTAAAATTTGTCTCCACTTGTCTGTGTATCTATCTGTCTCGTTCTTTCGATGCCATGTAAACTTGAAAATGAAAGGTACTGAGTCCATTCCTGCTGAGAGGCCACTGGGAAGGGAAAACATCTTTTTTAGGAGCTCAATGGTTAAAAGTGAATTTAATTAAAAGCTAACATCCAAGATGTGTGTATGTATGTGTGCATGTTTGTATCTAAAAGGCCTTCATTTTTGTTTGTTTATTTATTTCTCTACTAAGACCTTGTCTTTTTGAGCAAGTTTTTTTTTCTTCTCAGTTGACTGAATTCTGTTCTCTTCATTAATAGCTATTGCAACAGAAGCTACTCTAGGGTTTTTATGAAAAAGTATAATTTAGACACTTAGAAATGTCTTTTTTTTGGAAAAAAGTTTAAGTGTACTGTAAAAGCATCACATGGTCTAGTCTCATAATAATTCTTCATTTTTGAAAACCCAGAATTCAGCATGGGCTCTGTCCAGAGCTCAAAGATCAAATTAAAAAATAGGTAGTCAACATCTAAATAAAGTTAGTCTCTTTATACAGTCTTGTGATAAATTTCTATAATTTTATGTGTGACCTGGCATCCAACTTTAATCTCCCTTTAGCACCACCAGACTTTTTCTCTGTGTACATTGAGATGTAAATCTTGCCATCTGATTTTTCGCCTAAGAGTTGTTTCCTTCAATATACAAATTTAGGGCTATTTAGTTGACAACTGCCAGAGTCTTAAACCAGGTTATTAAGAGTTTGCAAGTCTAAGATAGGAAAAAGAAGGACTTATGAATCTATAAAATGTACTTCTATTGGCATGCCTAATAAATCTACGCATTTATGTCTTGTGTAGACCATGTTTCACCACTGGAAATATATAAAGCAGTTCTAATTAATTGGCTCAAAGAAAAATAAAAGCATTTAAATACTTTAACAGAAAAAGGAAAGACTAGTCAAATGCTTTTTCAAGTTTATGTGACTTAAGTAAAATCTTTAATAAATTAGCTAACTTTAAAATTATTGGTTAAGTAATATTAGAAGTGTTTTAAGAGTTTCCAGCATACATTTTTGTTTGCATTTATTGATCAAGCAATTTCATACTTACCTATGCCAAATAAGGTGTAAAATTTTGGCATAGAGGTTACACAACTATGACTCAGCCCAAAACAGAATGATCTTTGCTTGTGTAATATTTATTGAATAAAACATTAATATTGGCTTAATGAAGATAGCTACATCTTGAATTATTTAGTAAAATACTCTAATTTCTAATGTTGTGGCCTTAGGCAGTCTAGTCCACAGACATGAAGGAAGTTTGTTCTGGGAAAGGACTGTTATTATCTTTGTTTCAAAGATAAACTATAAACTAAGTTAATGACCAGGAATAGCTTGGAGGTTAGAAGCAAGATGGAGTCAGTTAAGTCAGATCATTTTCACTCTCTCAGTTATAATTTTGCAATGGTGGTTTCATAAGTTTAAATGACGACTATTGAAGTTTTTATAAATAATCTAGGTAAATGATAAAAAATAAATAATTAGATAAATGTAATAGGATAAATACTCATAAACAAACGTCATAATTTAGAACTTAGTTATATTATTAAATTAAACAACAGATATTTCATTATTTGGGTGTTTTCCAATAAAAATATATTGTAGGAAAACATTCTTTCTAAATATTGATTCCTTTTTAAAGGGCAACAGATTTTTGTCTAATTCAAAGCTTATTTAAAGGTTATATATAAGACAAGGTAAAAGAAACCAGGAAATAAGAGACATACAAAGAAAGTTATAAAAAGATTATTGGTGAAGTAAAAATATTTTCAAAAGTGTAAACATTTTGTCTAAATTATGCGGGTCAAATATTAGGTTTGCTAAATGCCTTAGGTCATACATTGCTTTTTTGACTTAAAAATTGTTCAATTTATTTTGGAGTGTTAAATTCGAAATAAGGCCCCTAGCTATGCAAATAGGTATTTAGGAAAATAGATATTATATAAGAAAGAACCTTGTATGGTAAATTCTTGTCCTAAAGTAAAATAATGGGTTGCTTAAAAAGAGGGATGTTTAGGACAAGTCAGAAAGTTAAGGGATGTCATAGCCTGTCTTTGTAAGTTGTAAAAGAATGTATGAAAGGAAATTTATCCAAGAAATGTTGTATAATTTAAAGGCGATTAGGCCTCTTAAATGCTTTATAAAGTGTCACCATAACTCCTGGCTGTACAACTTGCCTGCTTTACAACTAGGTAAAGCCTGGGACACATGCAGTTAGACGCTGGAATAAGTCAGACCTTATCTGCACTTCTGTCTGGGTCCTAGACACCGCATCTAGTACATAATTAAAATCCCAAACTTATCAAGGTTTTCACCAAAAGTAAAGGTTGCTAAGAGTTAAAAATGTAGCATGTATTTAAGACTATTGAAGAAACAGTTTTACATGCAAGGTGTATAAAGAAAGTAAAATATACTTTTGGTAAAAAGATAGATTATAAGGAGGCATAGGAATGTGGATTTTTGCCTAGATTAAAAGGTTGAAGGATTGTTTTAAGTTGGATAAAATAAAGCTGAAGGTTTAAGCAAGTTGTGGAAGGTTGCTTGTAAAGGAAGTTCTGTGTGTAAACCTATTGGCTAAAGTTAAAATGGTAACATTCAGTTTTTATGGAAATTGATCATTAAAATAAAAGCAAAATGTGTTTCTCTTAGAGCACTAACCTGCTCTTTAACAAAAATTGTAAAGGGTTGTAAAAGGTCTATAAAAATCCTACCTTATAGTTAAATATTAAAATTGGGTAAATATGTCTATAAGGTTTTATTAAGAATTGGGCTTAACATTGATTGTACACTAATGTACAGGTGAAATTTGACTTATTTGGTATCAAAAACCATACAGGAAGCATTGCCAAATATAAAATGGTGTTAGGCTTTCTTTGGGCTATATTTGTATAAATATGTTATTGGTATGTGTCCCAAAATCATGGGAAACTCCTATAATTCTTATATATCTTAGCATATATTATCAGTAATAATTATATTTGTTTTGTTAAATTATTGTGTGCCACAGAGGTAACATATTTCCTTGTCAATTGTGTCTTCAGCTGTGGCTTCCCTAAAACTTTTTGTCATCCATAAACAATTGTTGTCTTGTTTTGGTCCTCTTTAGAAGATGGTTTTATAATCAGCTATAAAACTGTAACATGGCCAGGTGCGGTGGCTCACACCTGTAATCTCAGCACTCTGGGAGGCCGAGGCGGGTGGATCACGAGGTCAGGAGATCGAGATCATCCTGGCTAACACAGTGAAACACCGTCTCTATTAAAAATACAAAAAATTAGCCGGACGTGGTGGCGGGCGCCTGTAGTCCCAGCTTCTTGGGAGGCTGAGGCAGGAGAATGGCGTGAACCCAGGAGGTGGAGCTTGCAGTGAGCCAAAATTGCACCACTGCACTCCAGCCTGGGTGGCAGAGTGAGACTCCAACTCAAAAACAAACAAACAAACAACAAAAAAAAACTCTAACAGGTGCTTTTGAAGGCAGGTTTCTGATAACTTTAGAGATTTGTGACATCAGAATAGAGGAAAAAAGTTCAGGGCTCTTGAGGAGCTGAAATGTTCATTAATATCAAACAGGACAGGAAATAACTGCATGAACTGAACTAATAGGAGACCGAAGTGATCTTTTTGACTTTTTGCTTACAATATTGCTAATCCTTTGTCTGCTGTTCAGAGACAAGGAAACTTTTCTTTTGAGCTATTAACAGCTTTTAACAATTAACTAAAATATACTCCTATGAACAAAATTTGGAGCATATTTTTCTCTCTTCCTGATTTTTTCTGGAATTTGGAAACTAATTGTAAGTATTCTTAATTTATGGCAATATATTTATTTGCATAAGTGTAATAAGAATCTGTTTCCTTTTGAAACAGAACAAAATTGGAAAAACTGTTTTTTTTTTTTTTTACCAAGGGTTTGCCTGTAATGATGTGCTTTCCTTTAAGGAATTAAACTTGACTTATGAAGCCAATAAAGCTCTTGGAAAACTGGCCTCATATTTTGTGTACACAGTTGCTGTACAGGGTTTCTGATTTATGGTAAGTAAAGAATGTCACTTTCTGAAAGGCCCAGAATCCCAAGTTATCCTGGAGTCTCAAGAGGACAAGAATTCACCCAACTCATAGGTATTTGGTGTTACAAATCCATCGCTGGGCTTGGCTTTAAAAAGGTCTTATCTCAGAATCCTTCTATGAAACAAAGTTCCATCAAAACCAATTTGAAAGGCCTATGTGAAAAATAATTATTCTTGCTGCACTGTATACAAATAAGTAGGCCAACTATAATAAAGCCAACCAATCTTACCATCATTTGTCTTTTAATAAAAATGGGAAACTGGAGAGAGAGAAAATATGTTTTGAAAACTATAGTACACCTGTTGTTAAATTCTAGTCTTACCTGATATTTTCCAACTTTTATTATTTTCTACAGTTTGGATTAATTTCTAATTTTTCTGACTACAGTTCTCCAAAATAATGTTTTCAATTTTTTTCTTTTTCTTTTCCTTTTCTCCCATTTTTCCTAATTGATAATCATTGAAACCTAAGCTATGCTTTCTTAGAGCCCTGCAAACTAAAGACTAGACAGCTTCAACTTCAGAAGAAAACAGCAGCAACCTATGTATATGTGTTGCTGTTGCATACTTTTATGTTTCAGCAGGAGCTGCCTCTAAGCCCATAAAACAGAAAGTGCTACCAGAAAGAAATCGACCTCTTCTACTCCAGCGTTGTGTTTGGGTGCCCCAAAATGATGACCCTTTCTCAGCAGGAAGTAGCCACAAAGATTATGATGCCCCATCTCCCTACAATCTTGTGATAAATACATATACAAATATTATAGAAATCATGCACAGATTTACAGTGGGGATTGTGGCAGGCCAGGTCTCACTAATGCAGGCCTCCATAACAAATGTTTCGAGTTAACCATTCAGTACTGACTTAGTGGTTAAGTTAAATATTAAAAGCCATAAGCATCAGTGCCCTTATGCAGGGGCTGGAATGTAAAAAAAAAAAAAAAAAAAAGCCCACCAAGTTTTGCCTAGGCCTTTCCTGAACCTTAAAGCATGATTAAACAAGTTTTATTGGGGGTCAGAAGAAACTCCCCAGGCCTCCACAAACAAATTTATTTTGGGTCTGAAGTAACTCCCCAAACTTCCGTGATTTAGCAGGAGGCAAGATAAGGGTAATCAGCCCTGTACCTGGACCCATTTAGATTAAGTAAATGTACTGAGACTCCACAGGAAGGTCTTCAAAACTCAAACCTTAGCTATAGATTAAAAGAAGTTAATCACTTATATCTTTAGATGAATGCCCACTTACATGTAGCCATATAGCTAAGAAGGTATATAAGCTCTGGAAACTGTAATTTTGGAGTTGGTCTGGTGATAATTTCCAGGCCTTCTCCCTGTAACTGGTTGCAGAAATAGAAACTCTCTTTCTCCCCAGTTCATCTGCATCTTGTTATTGGGCCATGTGAAATAGCAGCCCAACCCTCACTTTGATCCGGGATCAAGAGGGCTTCTTTGGCATTTCTGTTCTATTTTTTCAGAGGCTGAAATTCACATCTAAGACAACGTATAAAGGCTTTAGAATAAACAGACTTTAAAAATATACATTATAAAAAGGTTTTTCAAATGTTGAGTTTCTTTATAATTGCAATAGATCTACCAGTGGAGAAAGAAATTATATACAGATTTTTGGGCTTTAGCTCTGAAGATTAAGATGTATTGAATTTAGAATGTGGCCTCAAAACTCACTCATTAAAAAAAAGCTCTAAGAAGATTCCTATATGTGCAAAGATTTAGGAAACCCTGCATCACGGTAAGTAAATAAATATGCAACTTTGAAATCCATAAGATGAGAGATATGAGTATGTTGAATAAAAGCAAATATTACCATGCAACTAATGTTAGTTTTTGCTATATTTATTCTTTTCTTTTTGGTTGTAATTAATGAATTTGGTGCTCCTGAATGTAAATATTAAGAAAATTTAGGCTTAAAAACTGGCAAATATATTGTGTGATTTTATCAGATAACTTTGATTTTTACTTACCAATTTTGAAATGTATTATTAAAATGATCCATATGCATTCTTTTTGTGTAGTCTTCATCAAATTATTCTGAGGACATTTCATGGAGTGTTGACTCAATTTCATGAATAGTACAAAACTGAATGACAAGTTCTACTTTTTCAGAAGTAATTAATATCAACTTCCCTAGTTAATCCAAAGCTCCATGTGGAAGACACAAAAATAGCTTCTTCATTTAATATGCATAACAGATGCCATTATATTTCTAAACATCTGAATAGTGTTTTCATATTGTTAAGAATTGAGTGCAATATTTCAATCTGAATTGTTGCAGATTTTTTTCAGAGCAATAATACAAGCCTACAAAATTAAAATGCACTACTTGTGTCAAGCATAACAGAATCGTTGTTTGTTTATTTTTTAAGGTGCTAATAAAAAAGACTAATGATACTGTTGGATAATGAAACAATCTGCCAGGAGGCAAGTCCCAGAACACAGAGTGGCACAATAGCAAGGAGAGCTCAGGAAAAAAAAACACACACAGACACACACACACACATACACACACACACACAAAATTTTCCTCCCTGAATACATTCAACAGAATTCTTTTTACCACTTGGCTGACATTTAGGGTTTAAGATTTTACTTTCTTTTTGTGTGTTGCTCAAATGCCTTGAAAATTATTTACCACCAGACAGGGAGCATTTGCATTTGAAAAGGTTTGTGTCAAAAAATCAATAAAGTTATTTAACCCCTATAAAAAGTCTATTTCCTAAATGAAGACACCTACTCTTAAACATATTACGTGCAGTAACACATCATTAATGCAAAACCCCAATAACTCAAATTGATGACAGTCCAAACCAGTTACTTTCTGACGATAAAGAACAGTTCTACTTAACAAACCAAAAGTTTATTAAACTAAATGGAGAAAAGAGAAGTAGCCAAACTTTTTACTTTACCTAAAAAAACAGCTCCAATTGCTTTCAGTATCACTAAAATATAAGTTTTTCAATGCAAAAATGTCATTCTTTCCATTTATTGAATAAAGTCCCAAAGGGGCCCTAGCAGACTATACATACATTTGGCCCTCTGCATCCGTCGGTTTTGCATCTGTGGATTAAATCAACTGCAAATTGAAAATATTTGAGAAACATTACATCTTTATTGAACATGTACTGACATTTTTCTTGTCATTATTCCCTAAACAATACTCTATAACAACTATTTACATACAATTTATGTTGTATTAACTATTATAGGTAATCTGGAGATTATTTAAAGTACACAGAATAATGTGTGTAGGTTATATGTAAATACTATACTATTTTATACCAGGGAATTGAGCATTCTTGGATTTTGGTAACCTCAGAAGGTCTTAAAACCAATTTTTCATGGATCCTGAGAGACCATTGTACTTGATTAACAGTTATCTTGGACTAGTAAGTCTGAACACTTAGAAAATTAAACTAAGGAGGGAGCAGAGCAAGAAGGCTGAATAGAACCCTCCAGCGATTTTCCCCACTGAAGGAACACCAAATTGAACAACTCTCCACACAAGAAAGCATCTTCATAAGAACAAAAAGTTAAGCGAGTGATCATAGTACCTGGTTTTTATATCATATCAGAAAAAGAGGCAGTGAAGAGAGAAAGGCTGTCTTGAATTGCTGACACCACTCCTCCCCCATTCTCTGGCATGGCCCCAATGGCACAGAGAGAGAATCTGTGTACTTTGGGGAGGGAGAGCAAAGTGATTGTAAGACTTTGTGTTGAAACTCAGTGCTGCTCTGTGACAGGAAAATGCAAAACAGGGTAGAATTTACCCAGTGCCCACAGAGGAAGCATGTAAATCAGCCCTAGCAAGAGGGGAATCGTCCCACCCAGAAGTCAAAACCTGAGCTCTGCTTAGCCTTACCATGGCAGGATATAGTGCTCTGGGGTGCTAAATCAACTGGAAAAGCAGAGCTACTAGGACTATAATTCATGGGCAAGTCCTGTTGCTGTACTGGGCTCACAGCCAGTGGATGTGGCATGCACATTGTGATGGTTAATACTGAGTGTCAATTTGATTCGATTGAAGGATGCAAAGTATTGTTCCTGGGTGTGTCTGTGAGGGTGTTGCCAAAGGAGAGTAACATTTGAGTCAGTAGACTGGGAGAGGCAGATCCACACTCAGTCTGGGTGGGCACCATTTAATCAGCTGCCAGCGCAGCTACAATAAAGCCGGCAGAAGAAAGTGGAAAGAGCAGACTTGCTGAGTCCTCCGACCTTCATCTGTATTTCTGTATCCCATGCTAGATGTTTCATGCCCTCAAACATCAGACTCCAAGTTCTTCAGTTTTTGGACTCTTGGACTTAAACCAGTGGTTTGCCAGGGGCTTTCAGGCCTTCAGCCACAGACTAAAGGCTGCATTGTCAGCTTCCCTACTTTTGAGGCTTTGAGACTTGGACTGGCTTCCTTACTTCTCACCTTGCAAACAGCCTATTGTGAAATTTCACCTTGTGATCATGTGAGTCAATACTCCTTAATAAACTCCTCTTCATATATAC
The DNA here is from genome assembly GCF_029281585.2 of Gorilla gorilla gorilla. Lineage (NCBI taxonomy): Eukaryota > Metazoa > Chordata > Mammalia > Primates > Hominidae > Gorilla > Gorilla gorilla. The sequence continues at coordinate 138,672,343 of NC_073247.2, forward strand.
ATCTATCCTATTAGTTCTGTCTCTCTCTCTAGAGAACCCTGACTAATACACTCGTGAACTAGTGAGACACCAGCTGGGACAGTCAAGGGAGTTTTCACATCACTCCTCCCCCTATCCCAGGCAGCACAGATTGCACCTCCAGAAAAGACTCCTTCCTTCTGCTTGAAGAGAGGAGAAGAAAGAGTAAAGAGGATGTTGTTTTGAAACTTGGATATCACCTCAATCACAGAAGGATATAGGGCAATGAGTAGAGTCCTGGAGTCCCCATTCCAGAACTCAGCTTCTGGAGAACATTTTTAGACATACCCTAGGTCAGAAGGGAACTTACCGCTTTGAAGGGAAGAATGCAATTCAGGCAGGATTCCCACTTGCTGACTAAAGAGACTTGGGTCTTGAATAAACATCAGTGGTACCCAGACAGTACTCGCTGTGGGCTTTCGGGGAGACTAAAGACTATGCTGACTTCAGGTGTGACCCAGAGCATTCCCAGATTTGACAGTCATAGAGACAAACTCACCTTGAGGAAAGGAGAGGGAAGGGTAAAGGGGACTTTGTCTTACAGCTTGGACATCAGCTTGGCCACAGTGCATTAGAGCACAATGTGGGCTCTTGGGTTCCCTGCGTCCAGGTCTTCATGCCTAGAAAATATTTCTGGACCTTCCCAGGGCCAGAGGGGATTGCTCTGTCCTGAAGGGAGAGACCTAGGCCTGGCAGTGGCCACCACAAGTTGACTGATGTGACTTGGGCCTGGAGTTAACATCAGTGGTAGTCAGACAATATTTTTTGCTGGCCTGAGATGATGGTAGCCATGAGGAGAGATTCCTTCTGCATGAGGGAAGAAGAGAGTAGAGTGGGAAGAACTTTGACCTGTGGCTTGGGTGCCAGCTCAGCCCCAGTAAAATAAAGCACCAAGCAGATTTCTGAGATTCCTGAATACAACCCATGACCCCTGGACCAAATTTCTGGACAAGCCCTGAGCCAGGGGAAGCTCATTACCCTGAAGGGAAAGACACAAGCCTGGCTGAATTGACTACCTGCAGATTAAAGAGCCTTTGGTCGTTTTGTGAATATCAGTGGTAACCAGACAGTGATCATTGTGGGCTAAAGGCAAGACCCCGTGCTGTGTTGGATTCAGGTCTGATGAAAGACTGTCCTAGTGGTGGTGGCTACAAGGGTGCATGTGTTACCTCTTCTCCAGCTCCATGAAGCTTAGCATGGAGAGAGAATGTGTTTGGGGAAAAGCAAGGAAAGAGAATAAGAGTCTGTGCCTGGTAATACAAATAATTCTCCCAGATCTTACCCAAGGCCACCAAGGCCCTATCTCTAGGATTCTGCAAGAGTTCCAGAGTTACTGGGCTTGGGGTGCCACCTAATGCAGAAACGGTTACAGTGACCAAAGGTATACATCCCAACAATCAATTCCTATTGAGTACTTGGAAAGCCATTAAAAAAAAAAGGTATAAAAATCCCAGACAGTGAAGACTAGAAGAAATACCTAACTCTTCAATGGCTGGACACCAAGGAATATCATCAAGCATCAAGACCATCCAAGAAAATATGACCTCACCAAACAAACTACATAAGGCACAAGGGACCAATTCTGGAGAAAAAGAATATGTAACATTTTAGACAGATAATTCAAAATAACTATTTTGAGGAAACTCAAATAAATTCAAGATAACACAGAGAAGAAATTCAGATTTCTATCAGATAAGTTTAACAAAGACTTTGAAATAATTAGAAGAATGAAGCAGAAATTTTGGAAATGATAAATTCAAATGACACACTGAAGAATACATCATAGTCTCCGAAAAGTAGAAATGACCAAGCATAAAAAAAGGAACTTGAAGACAGGCTACTTGAAAATACACTGTCAGAGGAGAGAAAAACTAAAAGAGTAGAAAAGAATAAAGCTTGGCTGCAATATATGGAAAATGCTTTCCACAGGGCAAATCTAAGAGTTATTGGTCCTAAAAAGGAGACAGAGGGAGAGAGATTGGGGTGGAAACTTTTTGTAAAAAGACAATAACAGAGAACTTCCTAAACCCAGAGAGAGATATCTCAAGTACAAAAAGATTATAAACATGAGGCAGATTTAACCCCCCAAAAACTACCTTAAGGAACAAAACTGTCAAATTTTCAAAGGTCAAGGATAAAGAAAAGATCCTAAGAGTCACAAGAGAAAAGAAACACATACTATACAAAGGAGATCCACTACATCTGGAAGCAGACTTCTTGATGGAAACCTTATAGGCCAGAAGAGAGTGGGCTGACATATTCAAAATGATGAACGGAAAAAAAACACATTTTATCCCTGAATAGTAATCCAGCAAAAATATTCTGAAAGCATGAAAAAGAAATAAAGACAAAAAAATGCTGAGGTATTTTATCAACACCAGACCTGTCCTACAAGAAATGCTAAAAGGAGTTCTTCAATTTGAAAGAAAGGGATGCTAACAAATGATAAGAAATCATCTGAAGTCCCAAAACATTGTTAATAGTTAGTACACAGTTAGACACAGAATATTACAACACCATGATTGTTGTATGTAAACTACTCATATTGAGAAGAAACACTGAAAGATGATCCCATAAAAATAACTACAGAAACTTTTCTAGACTTGCATAGTATAATAAAATAAAAATAGAAACAACAAAAATGTGAATATGTGGGAGGTAAAGCTAAAATTTAGAGTCTTTATTAGTTTTCTCTTTGCTTGTTTGTTAGTTTGTTTCTTTTTGGAATATCGTTAAATTGTCATCAGTTTAAACTAATGGGTTCCAAGGTGTTATTTGAAAGACACATGGTAATCTCAAATCAAAAACCCACAACAGGCAAACAAAAAAAAAAAGGAATTTAAAAACATATCACAATAGAAAATCATTTTTGAAAAGGAAAACAAAAAAGAAAGACAGTAGGAAGGAAGGGAAGACCAGAAAACCAATAACAAAATGACAATAGTAAGTCATTATTTATCAATAAAAATAATGAAAGTAAATGAACAGAACTCTCAAATCAGAAGACACATGGTGGCTAAATGGATAAAAAATAAGACCCAATGATTTTCTGACTATGAGAAACATGCTTCACCTATAAAGACACATAGAGTGAAAATAAAGGGATGAAAAAATATATATTCCATGTCAATGGAAGCCAAAAATGAGCGGGTACAGTTATACTTATATTAGACAAAATAGATTTCAAGATAAAACCTGTAAAAAGAGACAAAGAAGGTCACTATATAATGAAGAAGGGGTCAATTCAGCAAGAAGATATAAAAAGTATTAAATATACATACATCCAACACCATAGCACCATGATATATAAAGCAAATACTATTAGAGCTAAAAAGACAGAGAGACCCCAATACAATAATAGCTGGAGCCTGCAACAACCCACCTTCAGCATTGGACAGATCAACCCTACAGAAAACCAACAAAGACACATAAAACTTAATCTGCACTACAGACCAAATTGACCTAATAGATATTTACAGAACATTGAATCCAACAGCTGCAGAATACACATTCTTCTTCTCAGCACATGGATATTTCTCAAGGACAGACCATATATTAGGCCACAAAACAAGTTTTAAAGTATATAGTATCCTCTCACACCACAATGGAATAACAATATAAACCAATAAACAGAGAAACATTGTGAACCATACAGAGACATGGAAATTAAACAATATGTTCTTAAATGGCCAGTGGGTCAATCAATAAATCAATAGAGAAATTTATGAATTTCTTGCAACAAATTAAAATACAAATACATCATACCAAAACCTAAGTGATATGGCCACAGCAGTGTTAAGAGGAACGTTTATAATAGTAATGCCTACATGAACAACGTAGAAAAACTTCAAATTATCAACATAACAATGCATCTTAAAGAGATAGAAAAACAAGAGCAAAACAAGCTTAAATTAGAAGAAAATAATCAAAATTCAAAGAATCAATAAATTGACATTAAAAATACAAAAGATCAATAAATAAAAAGTTATTTTTGAAATGATAATAAAAATAAAAACTTTTAGCCCAACTATGAAAAAATAGAGAAGGCCCAAGTAAAGTCAGAGATGAAAAAAGAGACATTACAACCAATACTGAAGAAATTCAAAAGATCATTTGAGATGATGAGCAAATATATGCCAAGAAATTTAAAAACCTAGAAGAAACAGTTACATTCTTAGGCATGTACAAACTTTCATGATTGAATCATGAAGAAATTCAAAACCTGAATAGACCAATAACAAGTAATGACATCAAAGCTGTAATAAGAAGTCTCCCAGCAAAGAAAAGCCTGGGAGCTGATGGCTTTACTGCTGAATTTTACCAAAAGAAGAACTAATACCATTCCTACTCAAACTATTCCAAAAAGAAAGAAAAAACTATATCCAAACTCAAGCTACAAAACCAGTATTACCTTGATACTAAAACCAGACCAAAAATATCAATAAAAGAAAACTATAGATCAATATCACTAATGAACATTGATGCAAAAATCAGCAAAATATTAACAAAGTGAATTAAACAACACATTGAAACAATCACTAATCATCAGCTAGCGGGATACATACCTGTATCAAAACATCTCATATACCCTATAAATATATACTTCTACTTTGTACTTATAAAAATCTAAAAGAAAAAAAAGAAAATCAAAGTAATAATGATAATGATAAAAATGGAATATATGTATCAAAATCCTTAGATATCATGCACAGAGCACTCTTTATGTATTTCTTCATGTTATGCTAAATCCATATAAGATATATCTCATTATTTTACAGATGAAAAAACTAAGGCTGAAATATTAATGTGCCAAAGGTCACACAGCTTTAAGTGGAATATCATTTGTCTTTATAGCCATTGATCTAAACCAATAGTTTTTGAAATTTGGTCTATGGTCAAGCAGCATTAGCTGCTGATGCCAGTGTTCAGGCCCTACTTGAGATCTGCCAAATAAGAAACTCTGGAGGTCAGACACATCCATGTGTTTTCATCAAGCCCTCCAGGTGATACTGAGACATTCTAAAATTTGAGAACCAATGATCTAAACAATAAAAGCCATCATAAATAAAAATATCTATGTATATCATATTAATATGCTCTATCACTCTCTTATATTAACCATTCAGCCAATACTTAGATTAGTAGTTCATCCTTTAGTAGATTAGTTTCCTCCATCATCTAAAATTATACCTAAAACTTGTGTATTATGTAAGAATCAATGTATGGGGAAAAAAATAACTGGCTTTTGGTCTCATAAGTATAAACTAAAATCTGCAAGTCTCAGTTCCTTCATATGTAAAATAACATATTTTAATTAGATAGTCTCTAAACTCAAATTTATCCCTTTGTCTAAGTTCATTCCTGCTGCTAGAACAGAATTTCTGAGACTGGGTTATTTAGAAAAAGCAGAAATTTATTTTGAGGCTGGGAAATGCAAGATCAGATCACTGGCAGGTTCAGCTATCCATTGAGTGCTGCTTCCAAGATGGCACCTAGATGCTACATCCATTGGAGGGGAAGAATTCTATGTCCTCACATGGCAGAAGGTAAAAGGGCAAGAGATGAACACCTTCCATCAAGTCCTTTTAGAACAACACGAATCCAGTCATGAATGCTTCAACACCTTTCAAAATGCCCTGCCTTTCAGTGCTGTTGCACTGGGGATTAATTTTCCAAAACAAAAATGTGGGGGGACACATAGCACCCTGCTATAATTTTAGTAGTCTTGAAAATGTGAGCTGTTGATTATAGGAGTGTTGATTGATCCATGTCTTCACTGCACAACTCTGGGTGGAAGAGATGTTGTTTGTATCACACACTATATGAGTGGTACTTGTGGATGTACAATTAGCAAAGCAGTAGTCAGTTGTTCTGTGTGATCACTCACCTTTATTACTAAAGAAAACAAACAAGAATTCCCACAAATAACTCTTAACTCCTCAGATGTTCCACTGTCAAAGACCATAAGGGCATTATTTAGAGAGACAGTTCATGCAGTGAAGAGGGCAAGTAACATGGAGTAAGAGAAATGACTTCAGATTTAGTTCTTCTATGATTTGGCTTTGAGATCTCCAGGTAATTACTAGTCTCTCTGAGATTTGCATAATTTATAGAAAAAAATAGATATAAATATTATGTTACCTAATGTATAGCAGAGTAAAAAATAATTAAATAATGACTTTTATATGAAAGCACTTTGAAAATTTTGGCTAATATTAGTATATAGGAAAGTAAACTTTAAAGACAATTCCTTTTAAAGTATCCCATAAATGTTATTTCAGCAACTCAGAAGGTTTTTTCTCCCAACTGCTACAAAAGAATAAAGATTTACTACATGTGAAAGTGATCATTTTCTTGCTGTTACCATATTTGAAAGTTACACAATCAGGTAAAAATCTTGCATATTTTGTGGAGTGTATTCTTGATTCTTTAAAAAAAACCCAAAAAACAAAAAATAAAAATAAATAAATAAAAACTTTGTTTTATGACTCTTTGTTTTTTGTTGCTGTATTTTTTTTTAGATGGAGTCTTGCTCTCTTGCCCAGGCTGGAGTGCAGTGGTGCAATCTTGGCTCACTGCAACCTCTGCCTCGCAGATTCAAGCAATTCTCATGCCTCAGCCACCCGAGTAGCTAGGATTACAGGCACCCGCCACTGTGCCTGGCTAATTTTTGTATTTTTAGTAGAGATGAGGTTTCATCATGTTGGCCATGGTTGGCCAGGCTGGTCTTGAACTCCTGACCTCAGGTCATCTGCATCCCAAAGTGCTGGGATTACAGGTGTGAGCCACCGAGCCTGTCCTGTTTCATGACTCTTTGAATAGAAATATATTACTTAACTTTTTGCATCTTTTAATCTGTCAAATTTCACAATGATTGCTTCTCTTTTATCAAATTTAACACTTCACAAGCTCTGATACTACAAGCCTACTTTACTCTCTGGCTTCAGGATCTTTGGACATACTCCTCCCTTGTACTCGAATATTTCACCCGTCTCTTCTCATCCCCCTATTCCTTGGTGAATCTGACTCCTACTCATCCTTTAGTGTTCAGTTTAGACATCACCATCTCTTAGATGATTTCTGGGGCACACAGATCTGCATAAGAAAATCCTCTTCTGTGTTTGTATTAGATATTCTGCTAGGTCCTTTATATGTATGCTCTAGGTGGGCCCATTAAGGAAGTGTGGGAGCAGCATTTATTACCTTTGTTTGACACTCATGCAGGCTTCTGTTCTTCATAAATAATATGCTGATACACTGTACTAAATGATTTGCCATTTTTGACTTACTAACTGGAAGGACACCTTATACAAAGGCAACAAATCTATAGTTGGCAAGGAAGCTTCACGATAGCCTGGTTGGAAACTCTTTTCCAACAGCATGTAGATTAGTAAAATCAAGTTGATTATGATATTGAAAGAGAGTTTATTGGTTGGTGGCAAGTGACAAATCACAATGAACTCAAAATGAAGGTACTATGCAAATAATATGAAGTGTCAGAAGCTGGGGGTAAAAAAAGGATTGAGGATTGGGCAATAACAAGGTTGACAGGATAATGGTAGAAGTCTTAGAAGTGGGGAAGATAATAGGAGAGTGAAGCAACTCCATTTTGTTTTTTTGTTTTGAGATGGAATCTCACTCATGTTGCCCAGGCTAATCTTGAACTCCTGGACTAAAGTGATCCTCCTGCCTCCAAGTGAGATAACATGCCATGTACCTGAGGTTACAGGCATGCACCACCATGTCCAGCTAAGAGCTAACAACAGGTAGGAAAGAAAATTAATTTAATCTTGCTTAGAAGATAATAAAATAACTGAATCATTAGAGTTGTATTGGAGTCTTCTAATTGTTCAGCTCTGTTCTAGGACCAATGGCATTTAACTGCATGAATATTCCTGTGAGACCTGATCATTTGCCTAAGATCCCTACACAATTATACCATTACTAATTGTAAAAAACTGAGTGAGATTTTATTTATTTTCCTCAAGGGTGTAATTTACAACAACGCTGCAAGACAGGAATTATTATCACTAAAACCTAACTGAGGAAATGGTAAAATAGTTAATTGGCTTTTTAAGGAAAAGCAGCTAGTACATAACGGAGAGAGGATTTGACCCTAGCTCTGATTCCAAAACGTAGCCTATATTCACATAGTCTGACTTCCTTTTACTTGTTGTTATTATTATTCTATTTTTATTATGAAATAGTTAAAATAGAAGAGGCAATTATAACCATGTACTTAACATGATTTTTACAAATATTAAAAGTGCTATATTTATTTTATAACTTTTGTTTTAGAATTATGAATACAGCTGAAGCCCAATCCCTCACAATCACACTTCCCTTTCTTTACCTTAAATATTGCTTCATGTTGAGGTTAGCATGTTTTATTTTCTTGCATTTATCTATACTTATCTTAGTTTATTTTCTGATGCTGTAACAGAATATCACAGACTGAGTAACTTATAAAGAAATGAGATTTATTTGGCTTAAAGTTCTGGAGAATAGGAAGTTCAAGAGCATGGCACTGACATCTGGTGTGGCTCATACAATGTTGGAAGGGTAGAAGATAGAAATGAATGCATGAGACCAAGAGAAGAAATTGGGTGAATCTCATATTTCATATTAGGGAGCCACTGCTGTGATAACTAATCCACTCCCATGACAATGGCATTAATCGCTACATAAGGACAGAGCCCTCATGGCCTAATCACCTCTTAAAGACCCCACTCTTAGTACTGTTACATGGTAATTAAGTTTCCAACACATGAACTTCTGGGGGACTCATTCAAACCATAGCAATACTCTTGTAATTGTGCATACAGAAACAAACAAGGCCCAGAATGCTGAAGTGATCTATTTAGTATTAATGGTTCTCAGGATTTTTGACATCATAAAGAATAAAAATTGAAAACTAAATGGATAAATAGGTAAATGATAAATAGATGCTGCTAAGTGGTATGTGTGCATGTGTCAGGTAAAGGCTTTTAAAATAATATTTACCATCACACACACTATAGCTGTTGTCATCTACTTTCACCCATTTTAATTCAACAATTAGAAAATATTCTCAGTCAGAAGTATAGCAATTAAAATGAAATATTTTTAGCTACCTGAAAAGCCCTCTACTTTTTCTTTACCTGTAATCAGTGAAAATATTTAACACAGGCTGGTAGTTAAGTCGGACCAGCTTCCGGGAGCCACAGAGACAACTGAAGAATAATAGAGCTGGAACTTGAACTCAGGGCTCCTGATTTCCCAGTGCAGTGCTCTTCTTATTATATCATGCTGTTAATATACACCACCTTTATGTTGTTGACCAAGGGCACAAAGTGATCTCCCTCAGAAACCTACATAGTGTTCTATAACCGAGTCCTTTAAATAGGCCATTTGAAGTTCTCATTAAAAAGGTCACTGTGCTATCAGGATGTGATAACCAATACATCATTCTCATCTACTTAACAACAATTTGTCCAATTTTCAGATTAGTAACTGGTCATTTTAGGGCCTGAAAGTATATGATCAAGGACAGGAGAAATTTGAAATCCACAGGGATTGACAATGGGTGACTAGACACAGCTAGGTGCAACAGCTGCCACTGAGGGACGGAGATAACTGACACCCTCCTAATAAATCTTTAGAGGGAAGGCACTGTGTGTGGACAGAGGGAAGACACAGAAGCTTGGCTAAAGTGGGGAGAAGCTGGGAACATTGCATGCGGCTACCATGTGTTTCTGTTCCTAAATGACTCCAGGGAAATGGATAAGTTGAATTGGCAAGGAGTATTCTGATCTTGCCATGGGCCTCTGGAATCCTAGCAGGAGGAGACCTCTCAATCACCAGGGACACTCGAGTTGGTAGGGAGAGTTGCCTATGGAAGTCGTAGGGGCAGCACATCAGCTGAAGGGGACCCCAGAGAGTTTGGTGCAATAACATTTGTAGGGGAGCATGGCCAGAGAATCCCATTTCCCTAGGCTCAACCTGCTCCCATAGGAGACTTTAGCCCAGGGAAACTGTTGCACCTGAATCTGCAGGTCGGTCTTGCCTATCAGACAGGGCTGGTCTGACTTGAGAACCCCTTTATTTGCTGCCTTCTCTTGGGTCCCCAGCCTGGCAGCACTTGCTTGCAGGGTAGCCTCAGGTACCCCTGGGGGCCCACATTATAGCTTCTAAACTAGCTGACCATGCCTGACCGGCAGAGAACTCTAGCAGAGTGGCTCCTATGGCCACACACCATCCCACGCACTCCCTCCCAACACTGCAGCTTCCCTCAGGCACATGTCAACACCCTTAACTGCTTGCCAGCATGTATGTGTGTAGGCAGGTTTTGCCTTCTTTGCCTTGCCAGCAGGCCTGTGTGCATGCACATTGCTTTGCCATTGCTGTGTCAGGAGTGCACCTCACTGCCTTCCCAACACCCCAGCCAGCGCAGTGCATTCCCAAACTTGTGGAGTTAGAACACATATTACAGAAGTTGAGAGCTGAGTGCTGGCCCCCTAAAATCTTTCTGATATGATGCCAGTCTTCTGAATCCACCTTATACCACAATCAATCCCTCAAGGTCATCAAACAGGATAAAAAAACTACCCAAAGGTCAGCAACTTCAAAGACTAAAGAAACATCAGTCCACAAAGATGAGAAAGAACCAACACAGTAACTCTGACAACTGAAAAAGCCAAAGTGCCTTTTTTTCCTCCAAACAACCACACCATCTCTCTAGCAAGGGGTCTGAACTGGGTTTAAATGGATAAAATAACATAAATAGAATTCAGAATATGGATAGGAACAAAAATCACTGAATGCAGGAGTATGTGGAAATTCAATCCAAGAAAGGTAAGAATCAAAATAGAATAATACAGGAGGTGACAGACAAAACAGCCAGTATAGAAAAGAATGTAACTGACGTGACAGAGCTGAAAAACACACTACAAGAATTTAATAATGCAGTCACAAGTATTAATAGCAGAATAGACGAACTGAAATAAAGAATCTCAGAGCTTGATGGCTGATTTTGTAAAATAAGACAGTCAGACAAAAAAAGGGGAAAAAAAGAATAAAAAGGAACAAATAAAACCTTCAAGAAATATGAAATTATGTAAAGAGACCAAATCTATGACTCACTGGAGTCCCTGAAAGAGATGGGGAGAGTGTAAACAACTTGGAAATAATATTTCATGACATCATCAATGAGAACTTCCCCAATCTATCTAAAGAGGCCAATATTCAAATTCAGTAAATGCAGAAAACCCCAGTAAGATAATTCACAAGAAGAACATCCCCAAGACACATAACCATCAGATTCTCCAAGGTCAAAATGAAAGAAAAAATGTCAAAGGCAGCTAGAGAGAAAGGGCAGATCAAAGGGAAGCCCACCAGACTAACAGCAGGCCTCTTACAGACACTCTACAAACAAAAAGAGATTGAGGACTAATATTCAACATGCTTAAAGAACATGAATTGAAACCAATAATTTCATTTCTGGCCAAACTAAGCTTCATAAGTGATGGAGAAATAAGATTGTTTCCACACAAGCAAATGCTGAGGGAATATGTTACCACAACACATGACTTACAAGAACTTCTGAAAGAAGCATTAATATGAAAAGGAAAGACTATTTCCAGCCACTACAAAACACACACTTAAGTGCACAGACCAGTGACACTATAAAGCATCCACACAAACAAGTCTACATAATAACCAGTTAATATCATGATGCCAGGATCAAATCCACACAAATCAATATGAACCTTGAATGTAAATGAGCTAAACACCCAAATTAAAAGGCACAATGTGGCAAGCTAAATAAAAATCCAAAACCCATTGGTATGCTTTCTTCAAGAGACCCATTTCACATTCAATGACACCCACAGGAACTAAATAAATGAATGAAGAAAAATCTACCAAGCTAATGGAAAACAGTAAAAAAGGAGGGATTGCAATCCTAATTTCAGAATAAAAAGACTTTAAACAAATAAAGATCAAAAAAGGAAAAAGGGCATTACATAATGGCAAGTGGTTCAATTCATTAAGAACTAATTATCCCAAATATATGTGCATGCAACACAGGAGCACCCAGATTCATAAAGCAAGTTCTTAGAAATCTTCAAAGAGACTTAGACTCCCACACAATAACAGTTTGAGACTTCAACACCCCACTGACAGTATTAGACATATCATCAAGACAGAAAACTAACAAAGATATCCAGGACCTGACCTCAGCACTGGGTCAAATGGACCTGATAGACATCTTCAGAACTCTCCATCCAAAAACAACAGAATACAGATTCTTCTCACTGCCACTTGGCACATGCTGTAAAATCGATCAAATAATCAGACAAAAACACTCCTCAGCAAATGCAAAAGGACTGAAGTAATAACAACCACTCTCTTGGAAAACAGTACAATCAAATTTGAAATCAAGACTAAGAAATTATCTCAAAACCATAAACAATTACATGGAAATTGAATAACCTGCCCCTAAATGACTTTTGGGTAAATAATAAAATTAAGGCAATAATCTAGAAGTTTTTTGAAACTAATGAAAAAAAAAAAGATACAATATACCAGAATCTTTGGGACACAGCTAAGGCAGTGTTAAGAGGGAAAATTATAGCACTAAATGTCTATATTAGTCAAGGTTCTCTAGAAGGACAGAAGTAATAGGATGATGTATATATGAAGGGGTATATATTAAGGAGCATTGATCCACAAGATCACAAGATGAAGTCCCACGGTAGGCTTTTGGCAAGCTAAGGAGCAAGGAAGCCAGTCTGAGTCCCAAACCCTCAAAAGTAGGGGAGGTGACAGTGCAGTTTTCAGTCTGTGGCTGAAGGCCCAAGACTCCCTGATACGGTTTGGCTATTTCCCCACCCAAATCTTATCTTGAATTGTAGCTCCTACAATTCCCATATGTCTTGGGAGGAACCTGGTAAGAGGTGATTGAATTATGGGCGGTTGGGTCTTTCCTGTACTGTTCTCATGATACTGAACGAGTCTCATGAGATCTGATAGTTTTTAAAAAGGGAGTTTCCCTTCACAAGCTCTCTCTTTGCCTACTGCCATCCATGTAAAACATGACTTGCTCATGCTTGCCTTCCACCATAATTGTGAGGCTTCCCCAGCCACATGGAACTGTTAGTTCTCCATCAAACTTCTTTCCTTTGTAAATTGCCCAGTCTCAGGTATGTCTTTACTAGCAGTGTGAAAACTGGCTAATACAGCCCCTATCAGATCACTGGTGTAAGTCAAAGAGTCCAAAACCTGAAGAACTAGGAGTTTGATGTTCGACAACAGGAAGCATCCAGCCCTGGAGAAAGATGAAGGTCAGAAGACTGAGCAAGTCAGCTTCTTCCACCTTCTTCTACCTGCATTATTCTAGCTTTACTGGCAGCTGAATAGATAGTGCCCACTCAGATTGTGGGTGGGTCTGCCTCTCCCAATCCACTGACTCAAATGTCAATCTCCTTTGGAAACACCCTCATAGACACACCCAGGAATGATACTTTGCATTCTTCAATCCAGTCAAGTTGACGCTCAATATTAACCATCACAATGTCCATATCAAAAACTTAGAAAGACCAAAATTTAACAACCTATCATCACAACTAAAAGAACTAGAGAAGTAAGATAAAACCACCCTCAAAGCTAACAGAAGACAAGAAATAACCAAAATCAGAGCTGAACTGAAGGAAGTTGAGACATGAAAATCTATTCAAAAGATCAATAAATCCAGGAGTTGTTTTTTGTAAAACATTAATAAAATAGATAGACTGCTAGCTAGACAAATAAAGAAAAACAGAGAGAAGGTCTAAATAAGCACAATTAGAAATGACAAACGGGATGTTACCACTGCCACACATAAATACAAATAATCATCAGAGAACATTATGAATACCTCTATGCACATATACTGAAAAATCTAGAAAAAAAAATACATTCCGGGACACATACACTCTCCCAAGACCAAACCAGGATGAAATTGAATCCCTAAACACACCAATGATGAGCTCCAAAATTTAATCTATAATAAATAGCCTACTAACAACAACAACAACAACAACAAAAATTCAGGACAAGGTGGATTCACAGCCAAAGTCTACCAGATGTACCATCTCTAATGAAACTTTTTTAATCAATTGAGAAGAAGGAACTCCTGCTTAATTCATTCTATGAGACCAGCATCATCCTGATACCGAAACGTGGCAGAGATAAAAACAAACAAACAAACAAAAACCCCAAAAAACAAAACAAAACAAACAAACAAAAAACACTTCAGGGCAATATCATTGATAAACATTAATGCTAAAATCTTCAACAAAATACTGACAAATGAAATCCAGCAGTACAGCAAAAAAGCTTATCTACCATGATCAAGTAGGCAAGTTATCCTTGGAATGCAAGTTTGGTTCAACATATGCCAATCAATAAATGTAATTCAGCACATAAACAGAACTAAATACAAAAACCAAATGATTATCTCAATAGATGCAGAAAAGACTTTTGATAAAATTCCAACACTTCTTTTTGTTAAAAACTCTCAAAAAATTATATATTGAAGGAACATACCTCAAAATAATAAGAGCCATCTATGACAAAACCACAGCCAACATCATACTGAATGGGCAAAAGCTGGAAGCATCATATTGAAAACTGGTGCAAACAAAGGATGTCCTCTCTCACCACTCCTATTCAACAGAGTATTGGAAGTCCTGGCCAGAGCAATCAGGTGAGAGAAAGAAAAAAATAAAGGGCATCCAAAGAGGAAAAGAAGAAGTCAAATTATCCCTCTTTGCAGATGACATGATTCTATGTTTAGAAAACCCCATAGTCTTGGCCCAACAGCTTCTTCAGCTCATAAATATTAATAATTTTCACAAAGTCTCAGGATACCCAGTCAATGTACAAAAACGACTGGCTTTCCTATACACAAACAACAGTCAAGCTGAGAGCAAATCAGGAATGCAGTTCCATTCACAATTGCCACAGAAAGAATAAAATATCTACAAATACATCTAACCAGGATGATGAAACATCTCTACAAGGAGAACTACAAAATACTGCTCAAAGAAATCAGAAATGACATAAACACATGGAAAAACATTCCATGCTCATGAATAGGAAGAATCAATATTGTAAAAATGGCCATACTACCCAAAGCAATTTATAGATTATATGCTATGCCTGTCAAAATACTAATAACATTCTTTAGAGAACTAAAAGAAAATAATACTATTTTAAAACTCATATGGAACTAAAGAAGAGCCTAAATAGCCATGGCAATCCAAAGGAAAAAAAAAAAAAGCTGGAAGCATCACATTATCCAACTTCAACATATACTACAGGGCTACAGTAACCAAAACAGTATGGTACTGGCACAAAAACAGACACATAGACCAATGGAACAGAATAGATAACCCAGAAATAAGACTGGACACCTACAACCATATGATCTTCAACAAACTTGACAAAAACAAGTAATGGAGAAAGGACTCCCTATTCAATAAATGGTGCTGTGATAGCTGGCTCGCCATAGATGGAAGATTGAAACTGGACCCCTTTCTTACACCATATACAAAAATTAACTCAAGATGGATTAAAGACTTACATGTAAAACCCCAAAGTATAAAAACCCTGGAAGACGACCTAGGCAATATAATTCCAGACATAGGAATGGGCAAAGATTTCATAACGAAGATGCCAAAAGCAATTACAACAAAAGCAAAAATCGACAAATGGAATATAATTGAAGAGCTTCTGCATGGCAAAAGAAACTGTCAATAAAGTTAACAGACAACCTAGAGAATGGGAGACTTTTTTTTTAAACTGTGCATCTGACAAAGATCTAATATCCAGCATCTTTAAAGACCTTAAATTTACAAAAAAAATACAAACAACAGACAGAAAGACAAAACTACCATTCACCCCAGCAATCCCATTACTGGGTATATACCCAAGGAATATAAATAGTTCTATCTTAAAGACACATGCACACACATGTTCATGGTAGCACTATTCCCAATAGCAAAGACATGGAATCAACACAGATGCCTGCCCATCAGTGGTAGACTGAATAAAGAAAATGTGGTATATATACACCATGGAATCCTATGCAGCCATAAAATATAATGAGATCATGTCATTTGCAGGAACATGGATGGAGTTGGGGGCCATGATCCTTAGCAAACTATCGCAGGAATAGAAATCCAAATACTGCATGTACTCACTTATAAGAGGGAGCTAAATGATGAGATCACATGGAAACATACAGGAGAATAACAGACACTGGGGCCTACCGGAGGGTGGAGGGTGGGAGGAGGGAGCAGATCAGGAAAAATAACTAATGGGTACTAGGCTTAATACCTGAGTAATGAAATAATCTGTATAACAAACCCCCATGAAATGAGTTTGCCAATATAACAAACCTGCACATGTACCCCTCAACTTAAAGTTAAAAAATAGGAAATCTAGAGGGATTAAAGGAAAGCGGTATTTATGCTTTAATAACTGCAATGGGAATGTCTAATGATTTCACAAAAGGAAGTTCAATAACAAAAGCAAACTTTTTTAACAATAAAATACATTCGAAGAAGACTTTCTTTGAAGGTTTTCTTTCCTCCATAACTTCGTAAATTTGGAAAGCTCTAAGGCTCATTTCTTAGATCTTTCTCTGCTCTATTTACATTAACTCTTTTGTTGGACACATCCAATTTCAAAAGACTTTACATAGCATCTATATGCTAATTACTACAAAATGTTTATTTCCCTCCTAGGTCTTTTTCTTCAAATCCAGACTTCTGTATCCAATTACCTATGCAAGATGTCAATTTTAATATCTAATAATCATCTCAAACTTGATACATTCAAATCCAGACCCTTGGTATTCTTCTCCAAATCTGTTCCACTTGCAGCTGGTCTTGTTTTCACTGATGTAATTCAATTCTTCTGGTTGCTCAGGCCAAAAACTTTGTCTTTGACTTTTTCTCATACTCGGCATCATCCAATATGTCATGAAATATTTTGGTTTTGTTTTCAAAATACATTTAGAATCTAACCACTTCCCATTAAATTCACCACTACCAAACCAACCCAAGCCGCCATCATTTCTTGTGTGAAATGGTGCAACACCCTCATAACTAGTATCCCTTATAGCTTCTTCTTTACCCTTATAGTCTATTGTCAACAGATAAGCCCAGATAATTCTTGAAAAGTTCAAATTAGACAATCTATTCCTCTATTCAATAATTTTCAACAGCCTCAAACTTCAGAGTAAAATGCAAATCTTTTAAAGTCAAATATGAGGAGCTATAAGATACAGTCATATATTCTCCCAAATTAATCTAATGTGAGAAATTATGTAATTTCAGATGTTCAAATAGCCACATTCAAGAAAGAAAAAAGGCTTGGTGCAGTGGCTCATGCCTGTAACCCCAACACTTTGAAAGGCCAATGCAGATCGCTTGAGTGCAGGAGTTTGAGACTAGCCTGGGCAACGTGGCAAAACCTGTCTCTACAGAAAATACAAAAATTACCTGTACATGTTGGTGCATGCCTGTAGTCCCGGCTACTTGGTTGGCTGAAGTGGGAGGATTGTTTGATTCCCAGAGGCAAAGGTTGAAGTTGAGTCAAGATTGTGCCACTGCACTCCAGCCTGGGCAACACAGTGAGACCCTGTCTCAAAAAAAAAAAAAAGAAGTTAAAAAAATGGGCAATATAATTTTTGAATAAATTTAACACAATATACACAAAACATCACCTCATCATGTAACCAATATAAAAATATTAATAATGAAATATTTTACATTCTCCTTTTCATACTAAGTCTTCAAATTCTGATGTGTATTTAACATTAACAGTACATTTCAATTTGAACTAAACACATCTTTGTATTTTAAATTTTTGTGTGGACATAGCAGGTGTATATATTTATGGGATATATGGGAAATTTTGATCCAAGTGTGCAATGTGTAATAATCAAATCAGGGTAAATGAGGTGTCCATGACCTCAAGCATTTATTCTCTGTGTCACAAAGAATCAAATTGTACTTTTAAGTTATTTAAAAATGTACAATTAAATTATTATTCTGACTATAGTCACCCTGTTGTGCTATCAAATACTAGATATCATTCATTCTTTCTAACTGTTTTCTGTACCTATTAACCCTCTTCTCTTTCCCCTTACCCCCTCACTACATATCCCAGCCTCTGGTAACTATCATTCTAATCTCTATCTCCATAAATTCTATTGTTTCCATTTTTATCTCCCATACATGAGTGAGAATATGTGAAATGTGTCTTTCTGGGTCTGGTTTATTTCACTTAACATATTACGCTACAGTTTTATCATGTTGTTGCAGATCATAGTATCTCAGTCCTTTTATGGCTGAATAACATTCTATTGTGTATATGTACCACATTTTCTTCACTCATTCATCTGTTGATGAACACTTAGTTTGCTTCCAAATCTTGACCACTGTGAACAAAGCTGCAACAAACATGACAGTGTAGATGTCACTTTGTTATACTGGTCACTGTATTTCCTTTATTTGGGTATATACTCAATAGTGGGATTGCTAGATGTATGGCAGCTCTATTTTTAGTTTTTTGAGGAAACTTCACAAAAATTGTTATATTTTTATATTGAACAATATAAAAAATTATATTGTTCTCCATAGTGGTTGTACTAATTTACATTCCCACCAACAGTGTACAAGAGTTCCCTTTTCTCTACCTCCTTGCCAGCATTTTTTATTGCCTGTCTTTTGGAGATAAGCCATTTTAACTGGGGTGAGATGATATCTCACTGTAGTTTTTATTTGCATTTCTCTGATGATCAATGATGTTAAGCATCTTTTCATATGTCTGTTTAACATTCATATGTCTCCTTTTGGGAAATGTCTCTTTTCATCTTTTGGCCATTTTAAAATCATATTTGAACTAATCACATTTCAAATGCTCAGCAATCACATGTGGCCAGTGACTACCATATTGGGCAGCCCAGGTCTAAACTCTTTATTACTTCTTTGACTTCATCTCCTGCTACTTACCCCTCAGTCATTCAGCTCAGTGATATTCTAGTACTTTCTTATTCAGTCACTCTAGGAAGACTCCTCACTTGCTGTTCCTTCTGGTTAGATGCTTTTCTCCTAGACACCCAAATGATTTATCTCCTCACTTTCTATAATCTTCGGTCAAATGTTACCTTTTCAATGAGGTCATCCCTGACTACCCATAACAATCGTTCCTGCACTTTCTATCTCCTTTCCATGCTTTGTCTACATGAAAGGGGGGTAGATAATCAATATTTAAATACATAATATAATTTATTTTTAAGATTATTTAGCTCCCTAGACTAGAAGGTGAATTCCAGAGGGCAGGGAATTTTTTCCTTGTTTTTGTTTGTTGCTGTTCGATTTCCAGTACTTAGAACAGTACCTGATATATAGTAAATAATAAATAATTATTCAATAAATACATTTATACATTAGCAAAATATACACAATGTAGAAGTCATTATATAGCAGTAACACCTAATTCTGGTTTCACATACTCTGAGGTATCTACTAGTAATCTCAATAAATCCTTTCATCATTGAATATTTAACAAATTACTATAGCGTACTAAGTGATGGAGACATAAGCATACATCTAAGAGAAATTATACCTGCCTTAATGGAGTATTCAGTCTAGTTAGAGAGACAACCATTAAACAAACAATCACACTAATGAATGATTACAAACTTTGTACAATGCTATAAGGTTTCAAATGCTACTCAGAAATAAGAAGGAAAAATTATTGATATGCATAAATGATCAGATGAACCTCCAGGGAATTATGCTCAGTGAAAAAAAAATCTCTAAAGTTTACATATTTTAGGGTTCCATTTATGCAACATTTTTAGAAATAACGAAATTATGGAAATATAGACTGGTTAGTCTGCCAGGGGTTGGGGAGGTGAGGAGGGTCAAAAGGTAGTGGGTGTGGGCAAAAGGGCAAAAAGAAATATCCTTGTAGTGATGGAAATGCTATCTGATATGGTTTGGCTGTGTCCCCACCCAAATGTCAACTTGAATTGTAGCTCCGATAATTCCCACCTGTCATGGAAGTGACTGGTGGGGGGTAATTGAATTATCGGGGCAGGTCTTCCCCATGCTGTTCTCATGATGGTGAATAAGTCTCATGAGATCTCATGGTTTTATAAAGGGGAGCTCCCTTACACAAGCTCTCTTGCTTGCCACCATGTAAGGCATGACTTTTCTCTCATTCAGATTCCACCATGATTGTGAGTCCACCCCAGCCATGTGGAACTGTGAGTCAATTAAATCTCTTTTCTTTGTAAATTACCGTCTCAGGTATGTCTTTATTTGCAGTGTGAGAACAGACTAATACATGATCCATCTTGACTGTGTCAATGTGAACATCCTGATTGTGCTGTTGTGCTATAGTTGCTAGGACTGGGAGAAATCCAGTACAGGTACACTCTGTATTATTTCTTACAACTGAATATGGATCTACATTTATCTCAAAATGAAAAAGAAAGCTGTAGGATGCTATGAAAACATGGAATATATCTAGTGATTAAAGAGGGCTTCCTTGAAAAGGTGACATTCAAGCTCAAATTGAAATAACATATAAAAGATAACTGGAAGAGGGAGAGGGGCACACATTCCAGGCATCAGCATCATTCTTCTCCAGTGTGGGAGATGAATTAGAGAAGAGTCAATGGTTAATGCAGGAAGATGCATTGGGTGCCCATTAATTGCTGTCTAGGCAAGAAATAACAGTAGCTTTTTCTTATGTGATTACCAATGGAATGGTAATTAAATGGACTCAAATGCTACTCAGGATGTGAAATAACGTGACCAAAAAGTCTTAAAGATAGTTGAAAATAAATTATGTAAACTTATTTAATGATAATGGCTCATATATTTTAGCAGCGTTTTAAAACATCAGATCATTGTAACTCTGAAAAGTTTGTAACTAACCAGTACAGAGTAACACATAGCTTTCCCAAATTACTTTGATTTGCAACAGATGATATTTACACACACACTAAGTGATGCCAGTTTGCCTCTCACACAATCAAAGAAAGTACTTCTTAGTCTTAATTGGCCTGGCCATCTCTGCTAGTTAAGAGCTGACCACTTGTTCTTAACACTCTCTGCTCCACTGACTCCTGCAAAACAACTGTCTCTGAGTCCTCCTAATAATTTTGAAAGTTATTCCTCCTTGCTTTTTGTGGACCTACTTTCCCTATTCATTCCTTAAAAATTAATTTTCCTATAGCTCTGCTCTCAGAAAACTGACTGCCTCATTCTACACAGTCTCCCCATCCTTTTGTCCTTCCTTTTAAATAAAAGGATGTGATTTCATCAGAGACATATAGGCTATGAATATCAAAGATCTATCTCTAGCCCCAGTTGCTGCACTGACACCATATTCAGGACTTAATTCTAACTTAAGTGCTTGGTGTTCTCATCCTACATTCTACAAGGCCCTCAAACCAAACATGACTAAGATTAAATTCATCATCTTGCTTCCAAAACCTGCTCTACTTCACTTATTCTGTATCTTTTCTAATGTCACAAGTACACCACTCATTCATCCCAGATAGAGTCTATCTTTGAGTCACCATCCACAAAAACAACTGTTATGAATGTACAGAAAAGCTTAAAGTATAATATAAAAACTACTTAGATATCTTAGAACAGTTTTGTCATGACTTTTTTTTTTTACCATCTTTGTTTCTGATCCCTGTTTTCATAAACAAATCTTTGGAGTATGTAAGCATACACCCCCAAAATCAGATTCTCCTTCCTCCCTTTCTAGAAGTGACCACTATGTCAATTTGATAGTCATGATTTTCAAGCATGTTTTTATATTTTCATAACATACTGATGTATCCCAAAACATTATTTAAACTTTATGTAATTAGAATCATTCTGTACTTGTAATTCAACAATTTCACATTTTTATCCAACCTTATGACATTTATCCACATGCTTTTTAAAATTATGTGTGGGTTTTTGTTTTATAGTACTCAATTTTACAAGTGTACCATGATCCACTTTCTTGATTAAAATTATGTTGTTTTCTTTTTAAAAACTTTTAAGTGCTACAATTTTACTCTGAAAATGTCTCCATGTGGACATGTACGGGAGCTTCTCTAATGCATAACTTGCATTGAAATAGCTAGGCATGCTCATTTTTTTCATTACTAGCTATTATCGCC
This sequence comes from Gorilla gorilla gorilla, assembly GCF_029281585.2. Taxonomy (NCBI): domain Eukaryota; kingdom Metazoa; phylum Chordata; class Mammalia; order Primates; family Hominidae; genus Gorilla; species Gorilla gorilla. Next base: position 138,694,589 of record NC_073247.2, read on the forward strand.
TTATTCTCCAAAGGACTTGTGCATATTTACATACCTATCAAAGGTGTGTAAGCATCTCATTATCTGCATAACATTGCAAAACCTGATATTGTGGAATTTTTATTTTTTCTTATCTGATACGTATGTCTCATTTTTTAATACACATTTTTCTGATGTTTCATGTGTTTCAGCATGTTTTTACGTATACATTAGCCAACCAAAGTCTTCATTTTTGGTAAATTACACACCCTTTTGTCTTTCTTTTTGAATTTTTATGATTCTTATTTCCTTGTGATGTTTAAAATTATTCTAGATACTAACCCTTTGTCAGATAGATGTATTGCAAATAATTCTTCTGATATGAAAGATGTTTTTCTAATATTCTTTGTAGTTCACCTGCTGTACAGAAGGGCTTAATTTTGTTGTATAAAAAGGCTTAAAATAGCTCAATGTATTACTCATTTTTAATAGATGTAAGTCTTTTGTGTGTGTTATATATAAAAATCTATTTCCATCTTGAAGTGAAAGATACTATCTCAACATTCTTTAAAAGTTTTGCAATTTTGCTTTTTATATTTAAATCTTTACTAAATCTGAGATTTCTGTTTTTCCTAGTGGAAGATATAAAATGAATAGAAATATCTTTATAAATGTAATTCACTGTCCCTGTATCATTTATTGAAAGGTTTGTATTGTTCTGTACTTATCTTTAATATCCTTTACTTTTATATATCAGGTTTCTGTACATGTACAGGCTCATATTGTGTCCACTGGAAAATGTACATCCCTGTGAGAATAACATATTCCTTATAAAATATTTATAATAGTTTTGAGTATTATAAGATATACCTCCCTTTTTTCAAAATTATACTGTCTATTCTTGATTTTTATATATCTACATATATTTTTGGATCTATAGAAAATTTTTATGTTTGTCAGTTTTCAAAATTTTTTTTTAGAATTGTGAGGGGAACTGCATTGAATTTACAAAGTATTATTGTCATATATGTCATGTTGTCTTTCCTTCCAAGGAAATAGTGTATCACTCCATTAAGTTTTACATTATATTTTTTACTATATGTTTATAATTTATCCCAAAATAGTTTGCTCAATTTTGTAAGCTTTATTCCCTGGTACCATGTATTTTTGGTTTCTATTATAAATGGAAACTTTAAATTATTGTTTATTTTTGGTGCATAGGAACTCAGATGAGTTTTATATTTTAACAATTGTATTCATCCATTTCTTATGCTCTCTGAACATTTCAAATAGCCTTTAAGTCTCTTGAACTTTTTCTTAATATAGATGACTGTTTAATCTGGCAAGGAATGGTAGTTTTTTCTCCAATCCTTAAATGTATCCCTTCCTTCTCTTTAAAAAAAATTATCTTGCTTCACCAACAAAGACTTTTTCGTTCAATATTATATAGAAAAATGATAGACAAGATGATTTTCTTGTTCTGCTTTAAAGAGAAATTCATTCAAAACCCCCTAGAAGATATACTCTATCAGCTTAAGGATATTCTCATTCTTTTCTTTATTTGCTATGCCTGTGTTTTAAAATTATAAATGAGTTTTAAATTTTTTGGCAATTTCTCTTACTCCTTTGACCTGTAAATGTGGTAAATTATGTAAGTAGGTCATTAATGTGAAAACATCCTTGCTGTTTCAGAAGAATCCAATTTGTTCATATATCTTAATTGCTTGATTAATTTTGTTATTATTTTACTAAGGATTTTAAACTTATTTATATTCCAAAATGAAGTTACCTATTATTTTTCCTTCACGAGTTTTACTTGTTTGGTTTGGCATTGACATAATGCTAGTCTAACAAAATAAGTTATAAAGCTTTACTTCTTTTTTCCCTCCCTTCTTTTGTTTCCTTGCTTTTTAGCCACTAACACTACATCACAACATATCTCTTTGTTGCTGAACACTTGCTGTCTGATTCTCCAATATTATGGTTTGTACATCTCCTTCCATTACTTAATATAATTTGGGCCCAAATATAAGACACAGGGTAAGGCAAAATTGAAGAGCCAGTCTTGGATTTAGGGCAAGGGCCCTTTACTCTGGAAAGTCATAGTAAAAAAGTAAAAAAGAATACAACAAAATTAGAAACTGCTCTACTTTTCCTAGAAGAATATATGAAGATAAAAATAAGACACTAGATGTAAGCGTACACTGAAAACTTTAATGTTCAGTGCAAGAGCCAGACACGTTATCATTACAGATTTACATTATAAAGAAAATGTAAATATTGTTTCATTGACTTCATAAATTATGTTGGGTTAATTATTGTGTTTAGGGCAAGGCTGTTCAATTATGTACTGGGCACTGTCCTTGATATTTAAAATAAACCTTTGCTTCTTTACGAATCTCCAAAACAAATTTGTAACTCTTCAGAAAGAAAAATAGAAGAGGAGGGAACTCTTTCCAAATTGTTCTGAGACCCTTATTATCTGATGGCAAAACTAGACAAAGACATCACTAAAAGAGAAAAACTAGACAACAATACCTCTCATAAAGACACAAAATTGTTTACATAATAATAGTTTAGGGTGGAAAACTTCATTTTACACTCTTAGGTTCTGTGGCTGGCATAAGAATTAAATGAACGTAAGACAGATTAACAGGAGAAAAGCATACGAATTTATTTAATACTTTTTTACAGTTACATGGGAGTCCTCAGAAAAGAAGAGTAGAAGAAACCATTAGGCACAAAAGCTTATCTATCTTTTTACACAGAGAATGATATGTTTTAGCGATGTGACAAAGCAAGGGGTCTTGGGCTAGGGGCAGTAATTGTTAGACTGTAAGTATAAAATGGCCAAAAATATGGCCGAAACTAATGAATATAAAGGTTGTTTTATTAAGTTTGTTTGTACAGGTCTATTCTGGTGTTGACTCCAAGTATCTGGTGATAAGAATGCTCTCTTCCTGGTACAGGGAGGGCGCCTTTCTCAAGAGAAATGGTATGAACTGCTTTTAAGTAGAAATGGGAGGTCAGAGGCCAGGCGCAGTGGCTCATGCCTGTAATCCTAGCACTTTGGGAGGCCAAGGCGGGGAGATTGCCTGAGCTCAGGAGTTCGAGACCAGCCTGAGCAAAACAGGGAAGCCCCGTCTCTACTCAAATACGAAAAATTAGCGGGGTGTGGCAGCGTGCACCTGTAGTCTCAGCTACTCGGGAGGCTGAGGCAGGAGAATCGCTTGAATCCGGGAGGCGGAGGTTGCAGTCAGCCAGATAGTGCCACTGTACTCTAGCCTGGGCAATAGAGAGAGACTCCACCTCCAAGAAAAGAAAAGAAATGAGAGGTCGGAGAGCCCTTCCTGCCCTTGCTGTTTCTCAAGTGCCTCCAGCTCAAAATAATCAATATGCCCAAGTGGTATATTTTGGGATGGCATGTTCTGAACCACTTAACTAGCAACTTATACCTAACAACATTTAAAAAAGAGTATACATTTTGACCAAAGGAGATATATCCGAGGAATGTAAGGTTGTTTAAACAACCAAAAAAAAATTAATATAATACACTACATTAATAGAATAAAGGACAAATACACAAGATTATCTCAATATACACAGAAAGGACACATGACAAAATTCAATACTCATTCATGATAAAAAAATTGAACAAATTAATAATAGAGAAAAATTTTATGAACCTAAGAAGGGCCATCTATTTTAAACAAAACAGCAAACATCATACTTAATAGTTAAAAACTGAAAGCTTTATTCCTATGACAAAGAATAAAGCAAAATATCATTTTTAGCACAGCTACTCATCATTGTAATAGATAATTTATCTAGGGCAATCAAGCAAGAAAGAGGACTAAAAGCCATCCATATTGCCAAAGAGGAATTAAAATTATCTCTATTTGCAAATGACATTGTCTTATATTTAGAAAATCTTAAGGAATCAACAACAGCAACAAAAAGCTATTAGAGCTAGTAAATAAATTTATCAATGTTGCAGGATATAAGATCAATGTGTAAAACTCAGTACTATTTTTATACAAGGCAAATGAAAAAAGTGAAAATGACATTAACAATACAGTTCTTTTTATAATAATATCAAAGGGATAAAGTAATTAGAATGAAACGTAACAAAATAATTGCAAGACTTGTACACCGAAAACTACAAATCATCACTAAAGATAGTTGAAGACCTATCTTCCTAAATGAGGAAGTCATCCATGTTCTGAGATTGGAAGATTTGTTATCGTCGACAATGTTAGCCAAATTGATCTATAAATCCATCACAATATGGAAAAGCTGAGCCTAAAATCTGCATGGAAATGCAAGGGAACAAAAATAGCCAAAACAATTTTGAAAAAGTACTAAATTGGAGGACTCACACTTCCTGATTTCAAAACTTTCTACAAAATTACAAAGATAAAAACACTATGGTACTGGCATTAGTATAGACATATAGATCAATAGAACAGAATTAAGAATCCAGAAAATCTCATATGTCTATGGCCAATTGTGTTTTAATAAATGTGCCAAGACCATTCAATGGAGAAAAAAATAGTCTCTACAACAAATGACAATAGGGCAACTAAGTAGCCACCTGCAAACAATAAATTATTCTTTTCCCTCATTCCATATGTAAAATTTAACTAAAAATTGGTTAAAACATAAATTTCAGAGCTAAAAATATAATTAATAGATGGAAATGGTTAATGGCCTTGAATTTGGCATTGGTTTCTTAAATATGGAGGCAAAAGTGAAGGCAAAAAAAAATAAAAATGGAAACATTGGACCTTCAAAATAAAAAACTTTTGTGCTTCAAAGGACACTATCTAGTATGTGAAGAAACTCACAAAATGGAAAAATGTATGCAAAATGTATACTATAAAGCATATATATGATAAGCATCTAATATCAAGAATATAAAAATAATTGTTACAGCTCAACAATAAAAAGACAAATGACCCAATTTTAAAATGCACAAATGAATTGAAGAGACCTTTCTCCAAAGAAGATATACAAATGGCCAACATGTCCATGAAAAGATGCTCAATATCATTAGACATCAGAAAAATGCAAATCAAAACTTCAATGAGATACTGGTTCACATCCACTAGAATAGCTATAAACAAGCAGACAGATAATAAAAAGTGTTGGTGAGGATTTGGAGAAACTGAAATTCTCACACATTGCTGGTGAGCTGGTAAAATGGTATGACCACTTTGGTAAACAAACTGGCAATTTTTATAGGAACCCAGCAATCTCATTCCTACATAGATATACAAGACAATAAAAAATATATGTCTTCATGAAAATTTGTACTTCATAACAGCCATTAAATGAAAACATTAACCATTAAATTAAAACAACTCAAATGTCCATTAGCTGATGAACTTCTGAATATGATGTGGTCTATACATAAAATGGAATATTATTCAGCCATTAAAAGAAATGGAGTACTGATGCAGTCTACCATGTGAATAAACTTTAAAAACATTAAGTGAAAGAAGTAAGTCACAAAACTCACATATTACATGGTTCCATTCTTATGAAATATCCAGGATAGGAAAATCCACAGAGACAGAAAACAGATTAGTGGTTGATAGGGATTGAGGGTTGAGGAGAATGGAGAGTGAGTGCTAACAAATATGAAGTTATTTTAGAGTGATAAAAATAATCTGAAATTAAATAGAAGTGATGGTTGCAAAACCTTGCGAGTATAAAAATATTGACTTTCATACTTTAAAAGGTGAATTTTATGGTTTATCAATTATGTTACAATAAAACAGGAAAACATGTAGGCCATGGATTTTCCAGATCTTACCTATAGAATAATCTGGGCCTGGTGTGTGCATATGTGCATGTGCACGTTTGTGTGTGTGTATGTGTGTGATTGTGAACTACTGATTCAGTTCTTTATTGTTTATCATTCTATTCACTTTTCTATTTTATAGTATCAGTTATGAAAAGTTTTTTTTTAGAAAATAGTCTATTTTATCTAATTCATTGGCATAAAATCATGTTTAGTATTCTCTTTTAATATATTATGTTTTTTCCACTCTAGTGAAGAAAACCAAAATATTTCACCCCCAAAATATATCTTTGGCATAAAAATTATATTTGAGCTGAAGGCATTTAATGTGTGTGTGTGTGTGTGTGTGTGTGTGTGTGTGTGTGTGTGTGTGTGTGTGTGTGTATGAAGTAACGTCTTCAGAACTAAGATACGGGGGAAAGGAATCACAATCAGTGTCCAGTCTATAGCTTTTTAACATCTTGTATTTTTCATGTGCATTAAAAGTAATACAAGAAAAGTTCTTAGAGGAAATAACTTAAATTTGTGTAAAACTAAAATCCTACATACATCAGTATGGCACATGGGAAACATACAAAAGTACATCCTTACATATAAACTTAAAAAAAAAAAACATTCTTCATACTGAATGCAGAGTTAGCATATTACATGTTGAGACCTACACCCAGTTTGTGTCCCTTGTTTTGCATACCTAATCAGTTTGTTCACAAACCTAACTCATCAAAAGAAAAAGCAAATTTCATTCATATACCAGCAAAAATAACAAGATCAACAGTGTCTTTCTTCTTCTCTCCCCTGAATGATCATTAACACTAGACCCACATTTTCCAAGCACAGTATTCATACGGAACTGCTGAGATCTTTGTAATTCCCACACCTTTCCTAACCAGACAAATGTCAGGACTTCTTTACAGAATGCAGGTGTGTCATAAATCCTACCAACTGACTATTCCCTTGAGAACCACAGCTTATCTTCTTGATGACACTATTAACTCCTTTATGCCTATGTGGGTATGTCTGTATATCCGGTGTGTGTTTGGGAAGTTTTAATTAGTAAGCTATTGCTTCAGAAGCTTAAGGATGTGGCATTCCTACTCTGACCTCCCCCCCAGGAGACCTTCTGCCTTTACAACTAGCTGTTTCTTAAAAGGAAACTGTAATTTTTCATCATAGTTTTGTGTTTACCAGGTGCCGTATCTGCAAAGTATTCTTAAAAGCATGATTTTAACCTCCCTTGACATTTAACAGGGTGACCACATACAATCATTAAAAGCTTTAAAAAAAATCCCTAAACTGTTATTGATAATAGAAAAGCTCATTTTGAAGCAAATTTATCTTAATGCTAATTTTCAGGCGTGTTAGTAAACTCATTTTGTCTTTTCTATTTTTATTGTTTTATTTATTTATTTTGAGACAGAGTCTTGCCCTGTCACCCAGGCTGGAGTGCAATGGCGCCGTCTCAGCTCACTGCAACCTCCGCCTCCTGGGTTCAAGCGATTCTCCTGCCTCATCCTCCCGAGTAGCTGGGACTACAGGCGCAGCCACCACACCCAGCTAATTTTTGTATTTTTAGTAGAGACGGGGTTTCACTATGTTGGCCAGGCTGGTCTCGAACTCCTGACCTCATGATCCAGCCGCCTCGGCCACCCAAAGTGCTGGGAATACAGGCGAGAGCCACTGTGCCTGGCCCAACTCACTTTGTCTTAGGCATTTAACCCATTCTTCTCAAGGATACCAGAATAATCTTCCTGAATCACAGTTATGATGTTATTCTATCGTTCAAAATATTTTACGGCTTCCAATCGCATGCAAGGTAAAATTAATTCATCTTAAAGTCAGTTATTGAGAGCTTTCTCTGAGCTAGAAATCAAGGAGATACAAAAGAAAAAAATGTCAAAATTACTGCCTTCAAGGAAGTCACAATGAATGGGGAAAGAAGATATTGATGAAAAAGTAGTACTTTAGGTGCCACAATGTAAATATACTTAGGATACTGTGTGACCACAGAGGAGAGAGTGTTACTAGAATCTGGGGGTAAAGAATGGGAGGCAGAGGAATAAGGGGAGGGGATTAGGTAGATCTTTACAGAGTTGACGATAGTTTAGCTAAGTTGTAATAACTTATTAAGTAGTCTCACAAAAGATGAGAGGGTTCATTCATTACAGGTGATGGAACTGAGGCAGAATAGGTAGTCAAGGAAATATCCACGTTCTCAGAATGCAGTAACTGTGGTGACCTTACAGTCAATATAATAAGCCTCAGTATTCGCATTGTAATTGAGTGCATTCAAGCAAAGCTATCTTTAGAAGTGACTTTCCCCACTAGAGAGCATGCACACTTTGTGACCCTTTGCTCCTTGTAATAGAAAAAAAAAAAAAAAACCTCCTGGATTGAGATTTAAGATGCTAATGAGACACCCAATGTATGAACAAATATGTACAGCTACTATGCATGTGTACCCAGAGGAACACCCAGAACATGCTTACTAGTAACACCCCTTTCCCACCTCCTTATGAATAATCATGTAAGACTCCCACAAAGGGAGTCTCCCTGATGCCACTCTTTGCTGTCTCGTCCTTGTGCACAGCCTGCCTTGAATTCTCTCTCTCAAGGTGTACTGTCTATTCTGCACCTAACTTACAAAATATTTTTCCTTTGCAATAAATTACTCTATGCTGCACTTCTTTTGCTGTGTGTCTCTTTTTAAAATTATTTTAAACTAAGAAGAACTAAGGTATTACATCAGCTGGCAACAGAACCACTTTGGGACAAAACAAAGTATATTTATATTAAAAGGCTTGAGGCACATAGGAAATGTTACGGGTCCTGTTGTCTCAAAGGAGACAGAATACAATAAAGAGTGACTGGTGATCAGTCTGGGAAAGTGGGCAAGGAATTGTCCAAGATGAGACTTAAGTACAACACCATGGGTTTAAGCAGAATACTTACATGCATAGATTGGTATTTCAAAATGATAGATCTTAGAATGTGAAAAATGGACTAGAAAAGACTGAAGGTGGAGAAACCAACTAGGAGGCTGCTTCAGTGATTCAGTTAAGAAGCAATAAAGCCCTAAATTTTGGAAGCAGTGGTGTGAAAGGAGAAGAGGTAGATCTATCAGAGATTTGAAAAATAAAAATGAAATGGCTTGGGGACTGATTGGAGGCAGGATGTGAGTTGAGTTAGAGGTAAAGTGTTTAAGATGACCTTCAAATTTCTGATTTGGAGAACTCTAACTGGGTAACAAAGATAGAGAATAGAGAAGAGGGAATGCCTTGAGGGAAGAGTGCTGGTTGGAGTTTGAACATGTGGAGTTTGGAGATGACCATTTACCGATGATTAAAAGTCTCTCCATGGTCTGGCTCCCATTCTACCTTACAGCCTTATTCTTATTATATTTTTTTCCCAAATTCTGTGCTGGCCATACTCATTCTTTCCAAAAACAAAACCAAACAAAAAAACACTGCTGTTTCACTTCTCTATGTTTTTGCTAAAAATGTAGTAGCTTTGCTTACTAGCAGGGTCCTCTAATTTAAGAATTAATTCAGGCATGCATTAGAAATATTTGTGGAGCACCTATGATATGCCAGGTCTTATTCTAGTTGTTGGAAATACCTCAGGAAACAAAACAAACAAAACTTCTCTTGTGAAATTTCCCTAAATATGTTTATAAACCTCAGAACATCTTTCATGAACATTTAAAAATTATATCAGTTAGAATCAGTCTCATTATTAAATCTCTGCATAGCACTTTGCTCATCCATTTTAGCAGTACAATAGTTTATATTTAATTGTGTGCATATCCTATAGACAAATACTGTCCAATAGAACTTGCTCTGATGACAGAAATAATTTAAATTGCACTGTCCAATAGAGTAGTCACTATAATATAGTTACTATACTGAGCAGCAAAAAAGCTAATATATTGGCTATCGCACACGTGGAATCCATATGATGTGACTGATAAACTTAATTTTTAATATTATTAATTTTAAGTAATATAAATTTAATTAACCACACATTGCTAGTAGTTACACATTTTACAGTACAGTAGACTACAAACTCCTGGTGGACAGGGACAAGAATTTTCATCTTTCAATATATCATACTGGTTAATTACATGAGTTTTGGAATAATACACAGCTGAATTAGAATTACGATTTTGTTACTTGTTAGTTGGTGACCTTAGACAATTTATTTAAATTTCATGAAACTGAACTTTCTTAACTCTAAAATGAGAATAATGGTGTCAACTTCTGAGATTGTTTTGAAGTTAAAATAACATTATTGGACAAATTTTGCTTCCAGGAAATTTGATTTAAAAAAATCAATATTGGTAAAATATCCATAGTACCAAAGCAACCTACAGATTCAATTCAATCCTTGTCAAAATACCAATGACATTCTTAACAGAAATAGAAAACAAACTCTCCTAAAATTTGTATTGAACTAAAAAGACCCAGAATAGCCTGAGCTCTCTTGAGCAAAAATAATAAAACTCGAGGTATAACATTACCTAATGTCAAAGTATACAAAGAGGTATAGTAACCAAAACAACAAGGTACTGGCAGAAAAACAGACACATAGACTAGTGGAAAAGAATAGAGAACCCAGAAACAAATCCATGTCTCTAAAATAAACTCATTTTAGAACAAGGTGCCAAGAATATACACTGGGAAAAAGATAGGCTCTTCGAAAGAAATGGTGCTGGGAAAACCAGACATCCATATGCAGAGGAAAGAAACTAGAAACTCTATGTCTCACCATATACAAAATTCAAATTGAAATGAGGAAGACATAAATCTAAGACCTCAAACTATGAAACTACTGCAAGAAAATTTTGGGGAAAATCTACAGGACACTGGTCTGGTCTAGGCAAAAATATCTTGAGCAATACCGCAGAAGCACAGGCAACAAAAGTAAAAAATCAGAAAATATGATCACATCAAGTTTGAAAGCTTCTGCAAAACAAATAAAACAATCAACAAAATGACTAGATAACCCAGAGGGAAAAATATTTGCAAATTATCCATCTGACAAGGGATTAATAACCAGAATATATAAGGAACTCAAACAACTCTATAGGAAAAAATAAAAAAATCTGATTAAGAAATGAGCAAAAGAATTAAACTGACATTTCTGAAAAGTATACAAACTACAAACAAATGGCAAACAGGCATAAAAAAAGGTTCTCAACATCACTGGTCATCAGAAAAATATAAGTCAAAATTACAGTAAGACATTATCTCCCCTCAGTTAAAATGGCATATATCCAAAAGACAGGCAATAAATAACAAATGCTGGCAAGGATGTGGAGAAAAAGGAACCCCCATACACTGTTAGTGGGAATGTAAATTAGTACAACCACTATGGAAAACACTTTGGAGCTTCTTAAAAAAAAAGTGAAAATAGAGATATTATATGATTCAGCAATCCCAGTGCTGAGTATGTACCCTAAGGAAAGGAAATCAGTATATTGAATAGATATCTGCACTTCCATATTTGTTGAACTACTGTTAACAACAGCCAAGATTTGAAAGCAACCTAAGTGTCCATCAATAGATAAATGGATAAAGAAAATGTGGTACATATACACAATGGAGTACTATTCAGCTATAAAAAATGAATGAGATCCTGTCATTTGCAATAAATAAATAAATGAAACTGGAGGTCATCATGCTAAGTGAAGTTAGGCAGGCACAAAAAGACAAACATTGCATGTTCTCACTTATTTGTGGGAACTAAAAACAAAAACAATTGGACTCATGGAAGTCGAGAGTAGAAAGATGGTTACCAGAGCGTGGGAAATGTAGTCGGAGGTTGAGGAAGAGGTGGGGACAGTTAATGGGTACAAAAAATAGAAAGAATAAATAAGACCTAGTATTTGATAACAGGGTGACTATAGTCAATAATAACTTAATTGTGCATTTTAAAATAACTAAAATAGTATAATTGGATTGTTTGTAACATGGATAATGCTTGAGTGGATGGAGACCCAATTTTCCATGATGGTAGTATTACACATTGCATGCTGGTACCAAAATATCCTATGTAGCCCATAACTATATATGCCTACTATGTACCCACAAAAATTAAAATTAAAAAGAGATAATGAGAAAGAGACAGAAAAGAGAGCGAAAGAAAATGGGGAAGCATGGAGATCATGAGAGAAAGGATCTAGAGAGAAAAGGAGTGATCTATATGAACTCTTCAATATAGCAGAACAAACATTACAGCACTTTATGGGAAATGTGTGACATCGTTGCAAGAAGCACCATCACTGTACTCAAATACTAGTTTTGAGATTGATTAGAAATTTATTATATTGAATTAATGACCTGCAAGGACCAGGGCAAATGCCTGTAGGAGAGGGAATATGTTGCTCATTTTAGTATTAAAACTTTTCTGTAGTCATTTAACAGTCACTTTGAGAATCTAGATAGAATGTGGCAAAAGGTGAGTTAATGATCAAGGAGGGAGTAAGTAAAAATGCATGGCATGTGTCTATTTCTCAACTGAGAGCCCCTGGCAACATTAGTCTCTGGTTATATTAGTGCACATGTTTGGAGATGAGGGTGATGTGAGAGGCGGTGCTTACAGGAAGGTAGGAAGAGAGCAAAAAAAACTTATGAAAATTTAAGAGTTAATGTTTGAACCATACAAAATTGCCATTTTAATTCATTAAAATGAATGGATATGGACAATTTCTTGTCTTTCCACCTAATACATAGGCAATCACTTTATAACTCTAAAAATTCTATCCAAATATAAGAAATTATTCTGAAACATTTGATGATCCAAAATGGGGAAAAATTATTTGGGATCAGAGCACCTCAGTTATGGTTCTAGTTCTGCCCTTTCCTAGCTGTGCTACCTTTGGTGAGTGACTTCACCTCTCTAAGTCTTCTCTTTTATAAAATCAGAATATAACATTTATCCATGCCATAGCCAACTTCAAAGGGCCTCTGTGTAAGAACAAATTAAGTTATTTTATTTAAAAGTGCATTGCAAAGTGCACTATGCTATCTAAATGCAAATAAATCTTGGCAAATGCTGTCCTCTTCATATATATTAAAACACATTGTGTTGATTTTAGATGTGGGTTTTTGGTTTTTGTTTTGTTTTGTTTTTTGAACTTCTGTTTTAATGTTTTCCTTTAGTGGAATTTGAGAGAAATACCTTAACCATAAAAAGAAGATTTTTGTTGTTCTTTTTAAGGTTGCAAGTTTTTTTGAGGGATTGGAGGAGAAAGGCAGCATGACTCCTGCTCTATGAGAAAGATAAGTTCAACATCCAATACTAATGGCAGGAATCCCACAGCCTCCCCTTCATCCCCCTCAAAAAAATCTTTCTTTGTTTTCTGTTCCTTTTAAGGCCTAAAGATACAACAAGCCTTCCTATTAAGTAAATCTGTTTAAACACAGACAGCTTTGGGCTTCTTTTCAGCCTGTGTCATCATCTCTTCTGATACGGAGGAGTTATTTAGTGTGTCCTTCAATTATTTGGCAAGCGACCAAATTACATGCATGTTTTTCTACTCGTGATCATCATCAAATTTTTTTTCATTATGCTTGTCAGAGTTAAAAAAGCTTTAAAAGTACTTCAGTGGATAAATACTTTAGTGGATAAACATTTAATATACTTGTAGGTTGTTCTTTATTAAGAAGATTGTGCTGTGAATTTTACTTTGTTATCTGGGCAGTTTAGAAGGAACAATCAGTACTCTAGCTCCACTCTGTCTTTATAACTATTTTTATCAGGGTAGGGAGGGTGTCATGGCCAGTACTGCTGTCTCCAGTTAGAGCCACTGAGATTGAGCAAGACTCTGCTTGTACAAAAAGAAGACAAAACAAAACAACAAAGTCAACAGTCGTCAAACACCAGACAGCATTATGAAAAACATCAATTGGTATAGAGTGCTAAAACAAGTTTCATAATCAATATACTTACATAAGCATGCTTGTAGCAATGTATATTGATCTCTCTCACACACATACAGACACACACACACACACACACACACACACATACACACACGTCCATCAAATTATAATGACTAAATTTGCCTTGCTACAGGCTATTTTGCTGGCTCTATATAACCATAGAATTAGTGATGTATATGGGTGATTTATTTCTACTGTGATGTGAATACTGCCTTTTCAAAAACTAGACTTAAGGTTTTATGATAGTTTTCCTAGTGAGTGGATAGAATCCTAAAGCAATCTTCACTTCCATATCTATTATGTTCAATTATATTGCAAGATATTGCCATGTGGCATTAATTGCCTTGTTTTGTAGGATCAGTGAAATGTATCATGTATATATATTTATTCCTATTTAAATAATAGGTAGAGAGATACAGCACTATCTCTAATCCCCCTGATTTGATAGATAAAATGTCAGAGAAACCTCTGTCTAATTTTTCTGGCTTGCCTAAGAGCCAAATGTGTTACATTTATATAAGCATTAGATACATAAGGTAAAGAATGAACAAAATTCCTGTTATTGATAGCTCACAAATGTGTATTTTGTATTACTTCCAATCATGGCCCATGTACTGCATGCAATCTCACTTATTTATAACCTCATTTCACACCAATGTTACTGCTATGTCTTCGCTGATTCTATTAATCCATTATTGATTCCATTATTTTCCCACCTGCACTGCTATAGATTCATTTCTGCCAACTGCTTATAAAGCACTTCTTTACTTCCTTAAAAATGTGACTTAAATTTACTCATCTAGGATATATTACTCATTATATAAAAGTGAATTTGATCACTTCTTTGTTCTACATTTCCTATGAAATATTTCTTTATTGCTAAGCCATTGTTTTTTAAGTGTTCTTAAATGATTATAATTATCAGGGGAATGTAAGATAAGTTGGCATTCACTTGATAGTGAATTGAAGAAAATTTTATTAGTCACCTGCATGTAGAAGCCACTGTGTTGGGGATTGTAAAGAGGAAAACAAAAAGAATAAGGAATGCAAGCACCATAAAAGGCAAAATTAAACAACCATTAAATGGATGAGATGAAAAATGCTATGAATGAATAGCAGAAAACAAGTTTATTGAATTAACTACTGTAGGCTGTATTCATATTTTTTGTAAAGTCTTATGATGCACAAGCTTTTAATTTTTTAATTTATTTTAATTTAATCGCACTTCAGGAATATTTACAGTAATATCACAATGCCCTTTAAACCATCTTTTTATTTATTTATTTATTTATACTTTAAGTTTTAGGGTACATGTGCACAACGTGCAGGTTTGTTACATATGCATACATGTGCCATGTTGGTGTGCTGCACCCATTAACTCATCATTTAACATTAGGTATATCTCCTAATGCTATCCCTCCCCCCTCCCCCTACCCCACAACAGGCCCCGGTGTGTGATGTTCCCCCTCCTGTGTCCATGTGTTCTCATTGTTCAATTCCCACCTATGAGTGAGAACATGTGGTGTTTGTAAACCATCTTTTTATAATGTTAAGTATCTCAGGTTTCTAGTTTTCCTAATTATTTAAGAAGTTTGAAGATATGGGTCATTCAAACATGAAAATTTCTATATAAGGTTGATTTCAGAAGTCACAGACTTAAAATCCTAGAGCTGCAGGGACATATAGTATATAAATACAAATGAATAAACAGGCTATGTGTAGGAAAAATAGAGATTAGTGGGAACTATGATAAACTGAAGTCCCATGTCCTTTTTAAAGTGGAATATTCTATCTAGCTCCAGTCAATTTTCATTATGTGAGGAAGGAAACCCACTACTGCCAGATCTTTTTATTTTTCAGGAGAACCTCTTTAAACTGGATTTTATGTGAAATCTCTCCATTTTAAACTGCCAACAAATGACATAAAAACATTTTTTAAATGTGTAGGTCAAACAAACATATCTGTGGCAATATTTGGCCCATAAGGTAATCATTTTCAATGTCACTTCCAGACAAACTAGTTAGGTACATCAAGTTGATCTTTGGCAATACTTGTTCTTCCCTTGAATCCAAACACAACGTGGAACTCAGTATCTCCTGGAGGTTGGCAGGAATAGAAGAAAGAGTATTGAACTGAGATTCATATGGAACGAGTTTAATTTTTTTTCTATTTCTAACTCATTTTATGACTCTGCGTCTTCTAGGATCTTAGTTTCCCTTTCTATAAAATGAGACCATTGGATTACACATATGCATAAGCTTTTCCAGCCTTAAAATTCTGTGATTCTCAACTTCTTGCAAGTAAAAATGTACCTATACTGTTTTTACTTTATGAGAGTATTTATAACTGAACAGTAATATATTCATCTGGTAAACTCACTCCTGGTAATCTGTACCCTTCCAAAATAACATACTGCCTTAATTCAGTGAGAACATGTGATTCTTTCAAGATTGGTAGTTGTGTTGGGATTCTGTAGCACAGTGACAGTCTATCAGATATTTCTAGTTCAGATATTCTTAAAAGTGCTTATTAGCATACAGTAATATTTTACCCTATTTCAAGAAATCCTGCAGGCTTACAACAAAAAAGTCATATATCAGTAAAATGAGATGATATGAGAGATTTTGTAATAGATCCTTGGTGATTCGGTCTTGTGACTTGCGATTTTGTCTCTCTCCTGATTGCATATATTAAGTTCTCAATAGACATTTATTGAACTGTTTTTTGATAAGCCTTCCAAAATTAGACAATAGAAATTATTGAGGCTTCTGCTCATTCATCAAATATTTATTGCTCATCTACTATGTGGCAATTGTGACATACTCCAACCATATCTACCATAGAAGGAACACAATCAGTACTGATCTACTCACTTACTTTGTCAACCTCATTCCCTCACAGTAGAGAAAATTTCATTTTTACTAATTTTTCTCTTTGCTTTTTTTTTTTGCATTCTAGAACACAGACCCTGTTCAAAATCAGATTAATCAGCCATTCTCCAAATAGCCTCACCTCGCTTTTAGGTGGTCTAAAAATGCGTACTATATTCTGTCACTCATTTCTTCTGAGTTCTTATGCTCCTTGATAAGTGCAGCATACACAGAAAAATATGTGTAATTTAAAAAGGGCTGGGCAGGGTGCAGTGGCTCATGCCTGTAATCCTAGCACTTTGGGAGGCTGAGACATGCATGTTGCTTGAGCCTAGGAGTTTGAGATCAGCCTGGGCAACACGGCAAGAGTCTATCTCCACAGAAAAAAAAAATACAAAAATTAGCTGGGCGTGGTGGCACATGCCTGTAGTCCAAGCTACTGGGGAGGCTGAGGTGGGAGGATCACCTGAGCCCAGCCCAAAAGGTTGAGGCTGCAGGGAGCTATAATCGCACAACTGCACTCTAGCCTGAGTGACAGAGTGAGACCCCATTGGGAAGGAAGAAGAAGAAGGAGAAGGAGAAGGAGAAGGAGAAGGACAGGGAGAGGCAGAGGGAGAGGGAGAGGGAGAGGGGGAGAAGGAACCAATCACTGAAATTATTTCAAAAAATCCAGATGAAGAAACTCTTTCCTAACTCATTCTTTGAAATTAGTATCACCCTGATATCAAAAATCAGCCAAAGACACAATAAAGAAAGAAAACTACAGGCCAATATCCATGATGAACATAGATGCAAAATTCCTCAACAAAATGCTAGCAAAGAGAATCTAACAGCACATAACTGAAAAAAAAAATACATCACAATAAGTGGGTTTTATTCCAGGGATGCAAGATTGGTTCAACATATGCAAATCAATGTGATTCACCACATAAAAAGAATTAAGAACAAAAAGCATATGATCATCTCAATAGAAGCAGAAAGATATTTTGGTAAAATCCAACATCCTTTCCTGATAGAAACCCTCAACAAACTAGGCATCAAAGGAACATGACCCAAAATAATAAGAGCCATGTATGACAAACCTGCAACCGACATCATACTGAATGGGGAAATGTTGAAAGCAGTCTCCCTAAGAACTGGAGAAGGGCAAAGATTCTTTCTCTCCACTTGTATTCAACATGGTACTGGAAGTCCTAGACAGAGCAATAAGGAAAGAGAAAAAAATATAAGGCATCCAAATAAAAAAAGAAGTCGCATTGCCTATGTTCATTGATGACATAATGTTATAACTAGAAAACCCTAAAAATTTCTCCAAAAGACTCTTAGACTTGATAAATGAGTCCAGTAAGGTTTCAGAATACCAAATCAATGTACAAACATCAGTAGGATTTCTATAAACCAACCATGTTCAACTGAGAACCAAATAAGGAACTCAATTCCATTTAAAATAGCCACAAAAAATGAAATATATAAAAATACCTTTAAACAAAGCAATGAAAGATGTCTACAAAAAGAACTACAAAACACTGATGAAGAAATCATAGGTAATACAAATAAATGAAAAAACATCCATGCTCAAGGATTGGCAGAATCAATATCATCAAAATGACTATACTGTCCAAAGCAATCTGTAGATTCAGTGCAATTCCTATTACAAATGTAATTTTTCAAATAATTAGAAAAAATTTTTAAATTCATATGGAACCAAAAAGGGCCTGTGTAGTCAAAGGAATCCTATGCCAAAAGAGAAAAGCCAGAGGCATCACATTACCTAACTTCAAATTATACTGCCAGGCTATAGTACACCAAACAGTGTAGTACTGGTACCAAAATAGTCATGTAGATCAATATGACAGACTAGAGATCCCAGAAATAAAGCCACGTACCTACAACCAACTGATTATGACAAAGCCAACACTAATAAACAATGAGGAAAGGACACTCTATTCAATAAATGGTTCTGGGAAAATTGGATAGCCATATACAAAACAGTGAAACTATATACAAAAATTAACTCACGACGGATTAAATATAAGATCCGAAACTATAAAAATGTATAGGAAAACCTCTTCTGGATATTGGCCTAGGTGGTTGATGTATGACTAAGTTCTCAAAAGCAAATGCAACAAAAACAAAAATAGACAAGTGGAATTCAATTAAACTATAAAGCTTCCGCACAGCAAAAGAAATAATCAACAGAGTAAACAGACAACCTACAGAATGAGAGAAAATATTTACAAATTATACATCCAACAAAGAACTAATATCAAGAATTTGCAAGGAACTCAAACAACTCAACAAGTGAAGGAACAACCCATTAAAAAGTGGGCAAAGGATTTGAACAGACATTTCTCGAAAGAATACATACAAGTGGCCAAGAAGCATATGAAAAAAAAGTGCTCAACATTACTAATTAGAGAAATGCAAATTAAATCCACAATGAGATACTATTATACCCAAGTCAGAATGGCTATTATTAAAATGTAAAAAAACAGAGATATTGGCATGCACTTCAGAGAAAATGGAACAGCTATGCACTGTGGATGGAAATGTAAATTATTACATCCTCCATGGAAAACGGTATGCAGATTTCTCAAAGAATTAAAAATAGATCTACCATTCAACCCAGCAATCCCACTACTGAGTATCTATCCAAAAAAATCATTTCATAGAAAAATACCTGCACTCATGTGTTTATTGCAACACTATTCATAATAGCAAAGTCATGGATTCAATCAAAGTGTCCATTACTGTATTAGTTCTTTCTCATGCTGCCATGAAGAAATACCCAAGAATGGGTATTTATAAAGAAAAGAGGTTTAGTTGACTCACAGCTCCACATGGCTGGGAAGACCTCAGGAAACTTACAATCATGGTGGAAGGCACCACTCCACAGGGCGGCAAGAGAGAGAATAAGTGCCGAGTGAAGGGGGAAGCCCTTTATAAAACCATCAGATCGTCTAAGAACTCACTATTATGAGAACAGGATGGGAAAAACCACTTCCATGATTCTATTATTTCCGCCGGGTCCCACCCTTGACATGTGGGGATTACTACAATTCAAGGTGAGATTTGGGAGGGGGACACAAATCCAAACCTTATCACTGAATGATTTCATAAAGAAAATGTGATATATGTACATGACAGAATACAATACAGCCATAAAAATAATGAAGTAATGTCCTTTGAACAAAATGGATGGAGCTGGAGGCCATTATTCTAAGTGAAATAACTCACAAACAGAAAATCAAGTACTGCATGTTCTCACTTATAAGTAGGGGCTAAGCAATGGGTACATGTGGACATAAAGATGAAAATAATAGACACTGGAGACTTCAAAAGGGGAAAATGTTGGAGGGTGAGGATTGAAACATTACCTATTGGATACAATGTTCACTTTTTGGATGATGGGTACAGTAGACACCAAAAGCTCACCATTACACAATATATTACTGTCACAAACCTGCACATGTACCCCTGCATCTTAAGTAATAACCATAAGGAAAATATATATACTTATTATACCTTTGTGACCCTGCCAAAAAACTAAAGTGCCATGAATATCATGACCCAGATTTTCAGGAAAACTAAGATGAACTCTTTCACTGAACTTTCCAAAGCTTTTTGTCACTCTTGCTATGACACTTATTAAGCATCCTAGATCTCAGAGATTAGTCAGGAAACCTAACTGACTCACAGCATCAGCCTTTTCTTGCCCTAATTCGTCTTCAACTCTGGCCGTCTCCCAAGACAGTGGTGAGACTATAAACAGTTTGAGCAACTCCTTTCTCTGAGGCCTTGATGGAGCACAGGCCTATGGCACAGTTCTTATTCTGTCACCTTTGTAGGATCACACAACCACAGCTGATATTTCTTTTGACATTTCATTTTTGCCTTTCTTTTTTATTATTATACTTTAAGTTCTGGGATACAAGTGCAGAACATGCAGGTTTGTTACATAGGTATACACGGGCCATGGTGGTTTGCTGCACCCATCAACCTGTCATCTACATTAGGTATTTCTCCTAATGCTATCCCTCCTGTAGCCCCCTGTCTCCAACAGGCCCCACTGTGTGATGTTCCCCTCCCTGTGTCCATGTGTTCTCATTGTTCAACTCCTACTTATGAGTGAGAAGATGCGGTGTTTGGTTTTCTGTTCCAGTGTTAGTTTGCTGAGAATGATGGTTTCCAGCTTCATCCATGTCCCTGCATGGAACTGGCAGTTTATCAAGTGGCGACTCAAATCACAAAACAATCTTAAAAACAATCAAAGCCATGGATGACACGGTTTAGAGGGAGAGGAGGATATGATCTCTGCTTCTATCCAAGAGATCCATTGATTTAGTTATTTGTGGAGTATATGTATTAGCAAAAATAAGTTTGTTATTACTGTTTTTGTGTATGCATGTTCAATTCGAAAAGTATGTGTTTGTTTCTGCATTATTTACTTATAAGTACTTCTCTAGTTTGGTTATTGTCATTTATTGAACACTTACTGAGTGTAAGGCTCTGTACTCAGTACTTTAATCTTAACATCAACTCTTTGAGTCAATTATTATTCTTTCCATTTTACAAAGGAGTAGACTTAGGCTGGAAGAAGTAAATAACATGTTGATATTGCACCTCTTTAGAGGTAAAGCCAGAATTTTAATTTCGTTACATTTGACTCAAAGACTTGTACCTTTTAGCATTGCATAACACTGCCTCACTGTGGTAAAGTTGAGTATAACTAAATTATAGCACATTTGCAATAAACTAGCTAAACTTGGTATATAATGAGAACTTACCCTGAATCTATCATTTTTCAATATCAAACATCACTGTAAATGTGCCTGTTTTGTATGTTAATATGAATCAGGGTTTCTATAACAAACCTCATTTTTTCTGAAGAAATATTGATATGATGCTCTTAAAAACTAAGACCCAAACATATTTTTTGAATATTCAAAATTATTGATTTTTTTCTTGGTGCTCTGATGTACTCCCATCGATGCAGAATAAAAAAAAAAGATCAAGGGTCACCCAAGGGGTAGGAGACATAACATTGATTAAAAAAGATTAGTTGATGATAGCCATATTTTTGTTAAATATAAACACTTTAAACCTGCTGGCAAACAAAAAACAAATTCTACATATTTTTTGGACACATTTAGTAGCCCAATAATTTGCTTTATCTTTGATTTGGGGAAAGAAATTGTGAGATGTTTATGAGAACAGGAACATGAATAGTCCTATGCCTGAGCAAAAGATGAGGGGCCATATCTTGGTGTGCTTGCTTTGAAGGGACTATATTAAAAATGGAGCTCCCTCATCTATTTGCGAAAGGGCATGAGAAATGTCCATCTCTCCTGTGAGTCATGACATTCAAAGCCAAGCTTATTCTTTCTCATATTTGCAAGATTAGGTCAATCTGAGCCATTCATCTAGAAATGACCCAAGTAAGAGAAAGAAAGCTCTCAGAGGGATTGGACACTATAAACTGAAACAGTTGGAAAGAGGGGGCTGAACAAATTTCAGCTCCTTGACATTTGGTCTACGATCCAGGAAACTGTGAAGGTAGCATCTTTGTTTGCTCTTTTGACAGAATATTGATTGATTGTGATAAATATGATGGACAGAACCTAAATGTTCGGAACCAAAGAATCCTTAGAGAACAGGTTTGGCTTTCATGGTAATACTGTAAAGTCAATCAGCTGAAATGCATTTGAAAAGGGGTTGTTTTTATCCCCATCTATAAAAAAATATTAGAAAGAGGGGGAGGAAAGCTAACATTATCTTTTCAGATTTTCTTGTTGGGGTGATGATAGTATTTAATACCACATTCTTATTTATGCATTTCTTATGGGACTCTGACAGGGCCAATCTGTCTTTTTTTTTTGGAAGCATACTCATCACAGACATGAAAAGAAGACTCAATAACATGTAAACACAATGGAGAATTAGGGAGAGGTTCAGAAGGAAGAATAAGAGTTACACTGAGAAACAGCTTTAATTCACCTTCCTTACCCCACACCCTAGGCTGTTGTTCTTTCTGGTGCGGAACCTGATATTCATAAGATGGGATGAAGATTAGAAAGATAGCATCAGAGTTAAATCAATGGGTTTTTTTTTCTTTTTATGGATAGTCTAAGAAGAAGAGATGAAATGGTGATCACTTAAGCTCCAAAAATATTTGTACAGAAGTGTCATAGGGGTGTTTCTTAAAACCTTATTGATTGCTACAATAATTCACCTGTACTAAAAATGAACTGCCAAATATCACTTTTAAAAGTTACATATAAAAGTGCAAAAGCATTTATACAGTGGCCATCATGCCAAAGCTTCTGAATTCTTCATTGCTTTAAGAGCGCATAGCTCCAAAATAACATGGCTAAACTGCAAAACAAAAAGTAAATATGGGATAAACCACTTTAATGTCATTTAGCAATAAATAGCAAGAAATAGTTGTTCTTTGATATTTGCACATGATATTTTGCAATTCAAAAGATTCTGATTAATTTAACCTTTTTAAAATAAGATGTATTCAAGTATCTCCAAATAGTTATATAAATATTATAATTCAACAAATTCCAGGTTATGTCAGATATATATGTATATATGCCATATATACATATATGTGTGTGTGTGTGTGTGTATGTGTGTGTGTGTGTGTGTGTGTAAAGACTTATGGAAGCAATTTCCACAGTTTGGGGAAAAAAGGATATTTTAAAATGGAAATATATAGAGGACGAAGGCTAACATATGAATCCCATTCTTAATAGCTTTTCATTTTCATAAAAAAAACACATACACAGAAATGGGAAAATTCACATAAAAGCAGGTAGGTGCAAAGATTATTTTTGCACATATTCATCAAGTTTCTACTGTCTGCCTGAAATATACTAGTCACTGTAAAGAATATATTAAAAAATAGAGTAGTAGAGACAAATAGGTGAAACAACAAGCAGGAAAACAAATAAGTGTTCCAGTGGTAAGTGTCTGTGTAACTGCTAAGGGAAACAGTGATGTGGTCGTGGAAAGAACACTGGTCTGGCACTCAGGTGAGCATCTTGTGTGTTCTCAACCTGGTTATGAACTGGTAAACTAGTAACTTTTGGCAAAATCTCAAGCAAAGAATTTAAGCTACTTTTAGGAGAGATGACCAGAAGGAATGAAGAAATTAATTTTAAACATATTCAAGGAAATGGAATTTCAAAGGCCCTGATTGGTCATCCTCTATGATCTCTATTTTCATATAGAAATCCTTTCTATAATTTTCATAACATATGGTCATTAGTTATTTGCTTGAACAATTGAGGTAAAGCAACTTCCTATCTAAAAGACAAGACAATTCATTTGTAAAAATATTTTGAATCTTAGAAAACTGTCCTTTATATTGCATCCAAATGTAAAATCCTTTGGGTTATTTTGTGCATCACCACATTTTCAAGCTTTTTGTGTGTGTTACTGTGTGCATGTATAAACAGAAATGGAGACCTTTACATTAATCATCTTAGTCTATTAAGGACAGTTTGAGTCAAAATTGTATAATAATGTGTGTTTTGTTTGCATATTATTGGCAAATTGGATAAGCTTTCACTTCTGTTGTTATCTAAGTCACCTATAGAGAAAGAGCCAAATGACACATCACAAAAGAAACCATAATCCTTATTGCTCTTCACTCTGGAGAAAATCTCATGCAACTAAATGTCTGTCCCTATACTTAACAATATGTTTTTGTAAAAGTATGTCATATATTTCATCTTTTCAAACTAAGCTACGAGCAGTCTCCGTGGCTAAGGGTAATTAACTATGACAACATTCTGAACCTGGTAAATTTTAGGCCATATATAGTTTGCTTAGGTCTCATATTGCTAAGATATGAATTAATTATCAACATAGGCCATTCATCATAAAGATCAGAAGACTCTAAGTTCACCTTGCTTAAGAGCTCAGCCTAACTGAGGGGATACACATTAAATTGTGACTAACCAGCAAAATATGAGCATTTCCCTTGAGACATTTTAAATGTGTGAAATGGAGTGGGACTTAGGTGGAATGAAGGACAAATAAAAACAAATAGCAAGAAAAAAGAAGATAGAAAAGATAAAAGTTGCATTATTAGTTTGGTAAAGTCAAACTTTTCTGATCACAGTGGTGTGAAACTAAAAATCAATAACAGGAGGAAAAGTGGAAAATTCATACATGTGTGCAAACTAAACAACACATTCCTAAAGAATAAGTCAGTCAAAGAAGAAATTAAAAGGGAAGTAAAAAAATACAGAGACAAATGAAAATGGAAGCATAAGATGCCTAAATTTATGGAATGCAGCAAAAGTAGTTCTAAGATGTGATAAACTTCTACATGAGGTAAAAACAAATATCTCAAATAAACAATCTGAATTTACACCTAAAAGAACTAGAAAAAAATAAAGTCCAAATTCAGCAGAAAAACAAAATAAAAATAATCAGAGTAGAAATAAATGAAATAGAGACTCCAAAGAAATCAATATAAAAGATCAATGAAAGTAAGAGGTGGTTTTTAAAAGATAAAATCAGTAAACTTTAGCTAGACTAAGAAAAAAAGAGAAATAAATAAAATTGTAAAATGAAGAAGAGACATTACAACTTATACCACAGAAATAAAATGATCATAAGAGTCTAATAGGAACAATTATACAGCAAAAACTGGATAACATAGAAGAAATGGACACATTTCTAGAAAGATATAAGCTTCCAAGACTGAGTCATGAAGAAACAGAAAATCTGAACAGACCAATAATAAATAAAAAGATTGATTCGGTAATCAAAAATCTTCCAACAAAGAAAAGCACAGGACTCAACAGCTTCACTGGTGAATTCTACCAAATTTTTAACAACAACAACAACAAAACACTAATCCTTCTCAAATTGAGGAGGAGGGAACATTTTCAGACTTATTTTATGAGGCTGGCATTACCCTAACACCAAAACCAGAAAAGGACACTGCAAGAAAAGAAAGTTTGGCTGGGCATGGTGGCTCATGTCTGTAATCCAGGCAATTTGGGAGGCTGAGGTGGGTGGATCACTTGAGCCCAGGAATTCGAGACCAGCCTGGCCAATAGGGTGAAACCCTGTCTCTAATAAAAATACAAAAATTAGCTGTGTGTGGTGGCGCATGCCTGTAGTCCCAGGTACTTGGGAGGCTGAGGCATGAGAATCGCTTGAACCTAGGAGGCAGAGGTTGCAGTGAGCTCAAATCATGCCACTGCACTCTAGCCTGGGTGACAGAGCAAGACTATGTGAAAAGAAAGAAAGAAAGAGAGAGAGAGAGAAAGAGAGGGAGGGAGGGAGGAAGGAAGGAAGGAGGGAGGGAGGGAGGGAAGGAAGGAAGGAAGGAAGGAAGGAAGGAAGGAAGGAAGGAAGGAAGGAAGGAAGGAAAGTAAGATTACACGCCAGTTTTTCTGATGAGCATAGAAGCAAAAATTCTCAATGAAGTACTGGTAAAGTGAATTCAACAGCAGACGAAGAGGATTACACATGATTAAGTAGGATTTATCCCTGATGCTTCAACTTGCCCAAACCAATCAATGTGACACACCACATCAACAGAATGAAGGATAAAAACTCTACAGTCATCTGAATAGATGCAGAAAAAGCATTTGAGAAAATTCAATATCCTTTTATGATAAAAACTCTCAGCAAATTAGGCATAGAAAAAATGTATCTCAAAATAATAAAGGCCATATATGACAAACCCACAGCTAACTTAGAAAATGTAAAAATATAAGTTTTCTCTCCAAGATCAAGAATAAGACAAGGATGCTCACTCTTACCACTTTTATTCAATATAGTACAAGAGTTCTTAGCCAGAGAATATAGTCAATAAAAAATTAAAAGATATCCAAATCAGAGAGGAAGAAGTAAAATTGTATCTGTTTGCTAATGACATGATCTTATAAATAGAAAACCCTAAAGAATCTACCAAAAATAATCCATTAGAACTAACAAACAAATTCAGTAAAATTGTAGGATACAAAATCGACGTATGGAAATTAGCAGTGTTTCTACACACTAACAATGAACAATCCAAAAAAGAGATCAAAGCAACAATCTCTCATTATATCTATTTAGTCCTATTTAATGCAATAGAATCAAAAAATTCTTAGGAATAAATTTAACGAAGGAGGTAGAAGATCTGTACACTGGAAACTATAAAATATTTGCAAAATACATTGAAGAAGATATAAATAAATGGAAATATATCTGATATTTATGAATCCTAGAATTAATATTGTTAAAATATTCATAATGTCCAAACAGATCTACAGATTCAATGTAATTTCTATCAAAACTCCAATGGCATTTTTCAGAAGATGCTCGAAAATTATCACAAGCGTCATTATTTGGTTAAATATTCACTAAGTATCTTCTCTGTGCTAAGTTTTGGAAAATAAGGCAACGTAAAATGGGGTATCTTCTGTGACGGAACTGAAAATCTGGTTGAACAAACATTGCACATACATAAAGATATTAATTACAATGCAAGAAACTAGATGCTGTGAGTAAAAGAGCGTAATGGGCAATAAACGCTATTGGGAGGTCAAAGAAGGAATAATTCAGGAAGTCAAAGATGATTTGTGAATGCTTACGAGAGAAGAAAGGGGGGTAGGAGCTAAGCACAAAAACAAGTAGAAAATACTAGTCTACATTTTAAAATTTATCTGGTGTATATATATTTATTTGAATTTAACACATAAAACTATGCTGCCATGTCTATCCCACTCTTTTATTTTTATCTTATTGAGATATAATTCATAAGACATAATATGTATTATTTTAAAATGTGCAATACACAGTTATTAGTATATTCACAAATTTGTTCAACTCCCACTAGTATCTATCTCTGATCATTTCCTTACCCTCCCCCACATACCCTATATTAGCAGTTTTTTCTCATTCTCCCTCTCCCCAGTCACTAGCAAACCACTAATCTATTTTCTGTCTCTATAGATTTGCCTATTGTAGGCATTTCAAAAAATTGAATCATACTATATGTGGTCTTTTGGAGCTGATTTATTTCACTTAGCATAATGTTTTCATAATGTTTTGCATATGCGGTGCAAAATGTATCAGTACCTCATTCCTTTTATGGCTGAATAATATTGCATTTGCATGGATATATCATATTTTATTTATCCATTCATCAGTTGAGCATTTTAGTTATTTCCACTTTATGGCAATTATGAATGATGCTATCTATGAACATTCATGAACCAATTTTTGTATGGATATATATTTTCAGTTCTCTAGAGTATATACCTAAAAGTGGGACATAAGGCACCTCTATGTTTAACTTGTGTGACTTTTTGAGGAACTATAAAGCTGTTTTCCAAAATGGCAATAGCATTATTCATTTACCACCAAAAATATATATGAATTCTAATTTTCCACATTCTCACCAGCACCTGCTGCTGATTGACGTTTTAAGAATAGACTTGCCTGTAGATACGAAGTGGTACCTTATTACATTATAGTTTTGATTTGCATTTCCCTGATGGCTCATGATGTTGAAAACCTTTTATGGGACTATTGACCTTTTGTGTGTCTTCTTCGGAGAAATGACTATTAAAATCTTTACCCATTTCTTTTAAAATTAATTATTATTTATTTACAAAAGATGTCACCTTTTTAAAAATAGAATTTATTTTTTGAATAGTTTAGATTCACAGCAAAATTGAGTGGAAAGTACAGAGTGTTCCCATATACTTATCACCTCTACATACGCATAATCTGTCTCATTATCAACATCCTACCCCAGAGTAGAACGTTTATTACAATCAGTAAATCTACACTGACACATCATCACCACCCAAAGTCCACATTTTATATTAGGGTCACTCTTAATGTTGTACATTCTATGATTTTGATACATGGATAATAATATGTTCACACCATTACAGCAACACAGAGTGGTATCACTGCCTTAATATTCCTCTGTGTTCTCCCTACTCACCCCTCCCTCCTCCTCACCCCTGGCCAACACTGAACTTTCTACTGTCTCCATAGTTTTGCCTATTATGGAATGTTATATAGTTGGAACACTACAATATGTAAACTTTTCAGATTGGCTTCTTTCACCTAGTAATATACATTGAAGATTCCTCAATGTCTTTTCATGACTTGATAGCTCATTTATTTTTAGTGCTTAATAATATTCCGGCTGGGCAAGATGAGTCACTCCTGTAATCCCAGCACTTTGGGAGGCCTAGGCGGGAGGATCACTTGAGGCCAGTAGTTCAAGACCAGCCTGGCCAAAATGGTGAAACCCCGTCTCTACTAAAAATACAAAAATTAACCAGGCATGGTGACACAGGCCTGTAGTTCCAGCTACTCAGGAGGCTGAGGCAAGAGAATCCCTTGAAGGTGGAGGAGGAGGTGGAGGTTGCAGTGAGCCAAGATTGCACCACTGCACTCCAGCTTGAACAACAGAGCTAGACTGAGTCTAAAAAAATATATATTCCATTGTCTGTATGTACCATAGTGTACTTATTCATTTGTCTACTGAAGCACATCTTGGTTGCTTCCACAGTTTGGCAATTATGAATAAAGCTGCCGTATATATCTGTGTACAGGTTTTTGTGTGGATATATATTTTTAACTCCTTTAAACATATATCAAAAATTATAATTGCTGCATCCTTTATTAAGAGTATGCTTAGTTATGTAAGAAACTGCCATACTGTCTTCCAAGATGGCTATACCATTTTTCATTCCCACCAGCAATGAATGAGAATTCCTGTTCCTCCTAATTCTTTCCAGAATTTGTTGTTGTCAGTGTTTTGGATTTTGGTCATTCTAATAGATTGTGCAGTGGTATCTCATTGTTGGGGATTTTTTTTTTTTGCAATTCTTTAATGGCATATTTAAAACAAGTACATATTAAAAATATTGGACATCTTTTAATATGTTTACTTGTTATGTATATATCTTCTTTGGGGAGGTGTCTGTTGAGATATTTCATCTATTTATTAATTTGCTTGTTCTTTTTTATTGTTGAGTGTTAGGTGTTCTTTGTGTACTTTGGATGTCTTTTCCTCTTTAAAAATTTTGTTATTTATCACTTTTGATTGATTTGTGTTGTTTATATGTTTTGGATACTAGACTTTTATACATTTTCTCATTCTATGCATTGTCTTTTTACTTTCTTGATAATATCCTTTGATGCACAAAAGTTTGTAATTTTGAAGAGTTCTAAATTATCTATATTTTCTCTCGTTGCTTGTGCTTTATGTATGATATATAAGAAACCATTGCCTAATCTAAAATAATGAAAACTTACCTCCATGTTATCTTCTAAGTTTTACCTCTTACATTTATGTCTTTGATCTACTTTCAGTTAATATCTGTATATGATTTGAGTTAAGAGTTCAAATTCAAAGTTTTGCATGTGGATATTCATTTGTCCCTGCATCATTTGTTGAAAAGACTATTTATTCTCTCATTGAAGAGTCTTGGCAACCTTGTTGAAAATCAATTAAACATAAATGCATAGGTTTCTTTCTCTATCCTCAATTCTATTTCATTGATCTTTATGTCTCCTCTTTTGCCTGCACAACACATATTTTTTTTACTGTAACTTTGTGGCAACTCTTGAAATTGGAAAGTAGGAGCCCTTGAAATTTGCTCCTCTTTCTCAACATTATTTTCGATATTTTCAGTCCCTATTTAGAGAGTTTATTCTGGGTTCTATATGAATTTCAGCATTACCATGTGAATTTCTGTAAAAAATCTAGTGTGGATTATAATAGGCTTTGCAATGAATCTATAGATAAATTTGGAATGCATTGCCATGTTAACACTATTAAGTCTCCCTATCCAATAACACACAACTTTTTTTTGTTTATTCACATTTCCTTCAATTTATTTCAATGATATCTTACTGTTTAACTTGTACAAGTCTTTTACTTTTTGATTAAATTTATGCCTAAGTATTTCATTGTTCTTGTGCTATCAAAAATGGTATTGTTTTCTTAATTTCATTTTCTGATTGTTCACTGCTAGTAATTTTGGGTACTGATCTTGTACCCTGCAACCTTGCTCACCTTGTTCATTGGCTCTAATATTTCTTTGGTGAATTCATTTGGATTTTCTCTATACGAGATTATATTACCTTCCAGTAGAGAGCTTAACACTTTTCCCATTCTTTACATTTCATTAAAACTAAAAGTTTCTAGCTGAAACTTCCACTACAATATAGAATGGAAGTGGTAAAAGCATACATTCTTGCCTTGTTGCTGAAGTTAGGGGGAAATCCTTTGTAATTATTATATAGCTGTTAGCTGTATGTTTTTCAAATTTTTTAAAAAATCAGGTTGAAATAAGGAAGTTCCCATTCACACCTAGTATTGAGAGTTATCATAAAAGGATGTTGATTTTCTTCCAAATATTTTGTGTGGCTATTGAGATGATCATGTTTTTTATTAATACCATACTGTATATTGATTTACTTTTATATGTTGAACCAACTTTACATTCTTGGAATAAATACCATGTGTTTCTTCATGGTATATATTTCTTTTTATATGTTGCTGGATTTGTTTTGTTAGTGTTTTCTTAGAATTGTTGTATTTATATTTATGAAGGACATTGGTCTATAAATGTGTTATCTTGTAATGTTTTTGTCTGATTTTGATATCTGAGTAATACTGACTTTATAGAATGACTTGAGATGTGGTCCTACCTGTTCTATTTTCTGAAACAAGTTTGAAAAGAGCTGGAGTTAATTTTTTGCTTACTGTTTAGTAGAATGTACTAGTAAAGGCATCTGGTCCTGGGCTTTCTTTGTGGGAAGTGTTTTGACTACTATTTTAATTTAATTGCTTGTTATTCTATTCAGATGTTCTTGTTCTTCTTGAGTCAGTTTTAGTAGTTTGTGTTTGTGTAGGAATTTTTACATTTCATTAAGGCTAACTTATTGGCATACAATTCTTCATAGTATTCTACATAATACTGTTATGTATATAAGAGCTGTAGGAATGTCATTGCCTTCACTGCTGATTTTATGAATTTGAGTCCTTACTCTTTTTTTCTTGTTAATCAGGCTAAAGACTTGTCAGTTTTGTTGATCTTTTCAAAGAACAACTTTAGATTTTGCTGATTTCCTGTTTTTTTAATTATCTATGCCATTTATTTCTGCTCTAGCATTTATTATTTTTCTTTTTCTGCTTGCTTTCTGTATAGCTTGCTCTCCTTTCTCTAATTATGGTGGGCATTTACATTACTGATTTAAAGCTTTATTTTATAACACAGGCATTTAAAGGTTTCATTTTTTTCTCTTAGCATTGCTTTAGCTGCAACCCATCGACTGGGGTATACTGTGTTTCATGTTCATTCATTTCTAGTATTTTCTAATTTTTCTTGTGATTTCTTTCTCAAGTTATTTAAACTTGATTTTAAAATAATTGTCCATAACTTGCCATTTTCACAAATTTTCTCCAGTTACTGATTCTAATTTTATTCATTTTAGTCAGAAAATTATTTTGTATTATTTTAATCTTTTAAATTTATTTAAACTTCCTTTAGAGCATAACATATGGTCAAACATTGGGAATGTTCCATGAGAACTTGAGAAGAATGTGTAGTCTGTCTTTGAGTAGAATAATCTAAAAATGTCTATTAGGTCTAGTTTTTTTGTACTAAAGTCTCCTATTTAGTTCTTTATCTTCCATCTAGTTGGGGTTTTTATTATTAAAATTAAGGTATTGAAGTGTCTAACAATTATTATTATTATTATTATTATTATTTTGAGATGGAGTTTCCCTGTTGTTGCCCAGGCTGGAGTGCAATGGTGTGATCTCCGCTCACTGCAACCCCTGGCTCCCGGGTTCAAGCGATTCTCCTGCCTCAGCCTCCCGAGTAGCTGGGATTACAGATGCCCACCACCACACCTGGCTAAATTTTTTGTATTTTTAGTAGAGACGGGGTTTCACCATGTTGGCCAGGCTGGTCTTGCACTCCTGACCTCAGGTGATCCACCCACCTCGGCCTCCCAAAGTACTGGGATTATAGGCGTGAGCCACCGCGCCTGGCCTAACTATTATTATTTAGTTGCTTATTTCTTCTATGTCTGCTAGTTTTGGTTTTGGGTATTTTGAGGTTCTGTCGCTGGCTGCACATATGTTTGTAACTTTTGTATGGATCGACTATCTGCTACCAAGTTTTGACCTAAACACTATTTTTTTTATATTAAGGTGGTCATTATAGCCCATTTTGTTACTGTTTGCATTGCATATTTTACTATTCTTTTACTTTTAATATATTTGTGACTTTGAATCTAAAATATGTCTCTTTATAATCTTTGCTCTAAGTCCTTTATATAAGATAGGAGAAAAAGAGTTTTGCAAGCTAAAAATATATTCATACTGTTATCTGTATTTACTTATGCAGTTACCTATAGCAATATTCTGTATTTCCTTACATAGATTCATTTTACTTTCTTGTACACTTTCATTTGATTCTGAAAAACTCCTTTTACAATGATTCATCAAGCACATGTTTTAACAACACATTTTCTCAGTTTTTGTTTATCTGGAAATGTTTTCATTTCTCTTTATTTTTTTAAAAGGATACTTTTGCTAGATATAGGATTCTTGTTTTTTAGCACTTCGAATATGTTATTGTACTATCTTTTCAAATTCAAAATTTCTCTATGGCTTTTTATTGAATGAAATTTCTATATTTTTGATATTATCTATTTGAGAAGACATTCTTCTCAGACTTTGTTTTTATTTCTTTAGACATAGTTTTCTTTTGTTCCCTGCACATATTTAAAGTAATCGTTTTAAAATCTTGTCTCTACATTCATATCTGGTCTTCCTCAGAGAAAGTTTCTATTCACTGTTTTATTTCCCATGCATAGATCATGCATTCTTGTTTCTTTGCATTTTGTGTAATTTTTTTGATAACCAGATATTTTATATAAAGTAGCAACACTAGAAATCAGATTCTCTACTTCTTAAGGTTTTATTGTTGCTTCTGTTTACCGATTTTGCTATTCATCTGTTTAAGTGACCTGGCTGAACTAATTTTTAAATTCTGTATTCTTTGTATTGTCTGGCCATTACAATCTCTATTCAGATAGCTTCGTGGTCAGCTAATGATTGAACAGATAGTTTCTTAACTGCATGGAACCAGTAAGTCTCTGTCTTTGCTGATGGGCTCCATATGCATACTGGAACATATCTTTAGTACTCAGCCAAATCGGGTGCTTTCACTGTTCTTCTGGAGATTTGGCTGTTATTTATTTATTTATAATTATTATTATACTTAAAGTTCTAGGGTACATGTGAACAATGTGCAGATTTGTTACATATGTATACATGTGCCATGTTGGTATGCTGCACCCATTAAATCGTCATTTACATTAGGTATTTCTCCTAATGCTATCCCTCCCTGCTTCCCCCCACCCCACAACAGGCCCTGGTGTGTGATGTTCCCCACCCTGTGTCCGAGTGTTTTCATTGTTCAATTCCCGCCTATAAGTGAGAACATGCAGTGTTTGGTTTTCTGTCCTTGTGATAGTTTGCTCAGAATGATGGTTTCCAGCTTCATCCATGTCCCTACAAAGGACATGAACTCATCCTTTTTTATGGCAGCATAGTATTCCATGGTGTATTTGTGCCACATTTTCTTAATCCAGTCTATCATTGATGGACATTTGGGTTGGTTCCAAGACTTTGCTATTGTGAATAGTGCTGCAATAAACATACATGTGCATGTGTCTTTATAGTAGCATGATTTATAATCATTTTGGTATATACCCAGTAATGAGATCGCTGGGTTAAATGGTATTTCTAGTTCTAGATCCTTGAGTAATCACCACACTGTCTTCCACAATGGTTGGACTAGTTTACACTAACATCAACCGTGTAAAAGTGTTCCTATTTCTCCACATCCTCTCCAGCACCTGTTGTTTCCTGACTTTTTAATGATTGCCATTCTAACTGGTGTGAGATGGTATCTCATTGTGGTTTTGATTTGCATTTCTCTGATGACCAGTGATGATGACCATTTTTTCGTGTGTCTGTTGGCTGCATAAATGTCTTCTTTTGAGAAGTGTCTGTTCATATCCTTCGCCCAATTTTTGATGGGGTTGTTTGATTTTTTCTTGGAAATTTGTTTATATTCTTTGTAGATTCTAGATATTAGCCCTTTGTCAGATGAGTAGATTGCAAAAATTTTCTCCCATTCTGTAGGTCGCCTGTTTGCTCTGATGATAGTTTCTTTTGCTGTGCAGAAGCTCTTTAGTTTAATTAGATTCCCTTTGTCAGTTTTGGCTTTTGTTGCCATTGTTTTTGGTGTTTTAATCATGAAGCCCTTGCCCATGCCTATGTTCTGAAGGGTATTGCCTAGGTTTTCTTCTAGGGTTTTTATGGTTTTAGGTCTAACATTTAAGTCTTTAAGCCATCTTGAATTAACTTTTGTATAAGGTGTAAGGAAGGGATCCAGTTTCAGCTTTCTACATATGGCTAGCCAGTTTTCCCAGCACCATTTATTAAATAGGGAATCCTTACCCCATTTCTTGTTTTTGTCAGGATTGTTAAAGATCAGATGGTTGTAGGTGTGTGGTATTATTTCTGAGGGCTCTGTTCTGTTCCATTGGTCTATATCTCTGTTTTGGTACCAGTACCATGTTGTTTTGGTTACTGTAGCCTTGTAGCATAGTTTGAAGTCAGGTAGCATGATGCCTCCAGCTTTGTCCTTTTGGCTTAGGATTCTCTTGGCAATGTGGGCTCTTTTTTGGCTCCATATGAACTTTAAAGTAGTTTTTTCCAATTCTGTGAAGAAAGTCATTGGTAGCTTGATGGGGATGGCATTGAATCTATAAATTACCTTGGGCAGTATGGCCATTTTCATGATATTGATTCTTCCATTCCATGAGCATGAAATGTTCTTCCATTTGTTTGTGTCCTCTTTTATTTTGTTGACAAGTGGTTTGTAGCTCTCCTTGAAGAGGTCCTTCACATCCCTTGTAAGTTGGATTCCTGGTATGTTATTCTCTTTGAAGCAATTGTGAATGGGAGTTCACTCATGATTTGGCTCTCTGTTTGCCTGTTATTGGTGTATAGGAATACTTGTGATTTTTCCACACTGATTTTGCATCCGGAGACTTTGCTTAAGTTGCTTATCAGCTTAAGGAGATTTTGGGCTGAGACGATGGGGTTTTCTAAATATACAATCTTGTCACCTGAAAACAGGAACAATTTGACTTCCTCTTTTCCTAATTGAATACCCTTTATTACTTTCTCCTGCTTGATAGCCCTGGCCAGAACTTCCAACACTATGTTGAATAGGAGTGGTGAGAGAGGGCATCCCTGTCTTGCACCAGGTTTCAAACAGAATGCTTCCAGTTTTTGCCCATTCAGTATGATATTGGCTGTGGGTTTGTCATAAATAGCTCTTATTATTTTGAGATACGTCCCATCAACAACTAGTTTATTGAGAGTTTTTAGCATGAAGGGCTGTTGAATTTTGTCGAAGGCCTTTTCTGCATCTATTGAAATAATCATGTGGTTTTTGTCTTTGGCTCTGTTTATATGCTGGATTACATTTATTCATTTGCATATGTTGAACCAGCCTTGCATCCCAGGGATGAAGTCCACTTGATCATGGTGGATAAGCTTTTTGATGTGCTGCTGGATTCGGTTTGCCAGTACTTTATTGAGGATTTTTGCATTGATGTTCATCATGGATATTGGTGGAAAATTCTCATTTTTTGTTGTGTCTCTGCCAGGCTTTGGTATTAGGATAATGCTGGCATCATAGAAGGAGTTAGGGAGGATTTCCTCTTTTTCTATTGATTGGAATAGTTTCTGAAGGAATGGTACCAGCTCCGCTTTGTACCTCTGGTAGAATTCGGCTGTGAATCCGTCTGGTACTGGAGATTTTTGGTTGGTAAGCCATTAATTATTGCCTCAATTTCAGAGCCTGTTATCTGTCTACTCAGGGATTCAACTTCTTCCTGGTTTAGTCTTGGGAGGGTGTATGTGTCCAGAAA
The DNA here is from genome assembly GCF_029281585.2 of Gorilla gorilla gorilla. NCBI lineage: Eukaryota > Metazoa > Chordata > Mammalia > Primates > Hominidae > Gorilla > Gorilla gorilla. The sequence continues at coordinate 138,731,183 of NC_073247.2, forward strand.
TTTATCCATTTTTCCTAGATTTTCTAGTTAATTTGCCTAGAGGTGTTTATAGTATTCTCTGATAGTAGTTTGTATTTCTGTGGGATTGGTGGTGATATCCCCTTTATCATTTTTTATTGCTTCTATTTGATTCTTCTCTCTTTTCTTCTTCATTAGTCTTGCTAGTGGTCTGTGTATTTTGTTGATCTTTTCAAAAAACCAGATCCTGGATTCATTGATTTTTTGAAGGCTTTTTTGGTGTCTTTATCTCCTTCAGTTCTGCTTTGATCTTATTTCGTGCCTTCTGCTAGCTTTTAATGTGTTTGCTCTTGCTTCTCTAGTTCTTTTAATTGTGATGTTAGGGTGTTGATTTTAGATTGCTCCTGCTTTCTCTTGTGGGCATTTAGTGCTATAAATTTCCCTCTACACACTGCTTTAAATGTGCCCCAGAGATTCTGGTATGTTGTGTCTTTGTTCTCATTGGTTTCAAGAATATCTTTATTTCTGCCTTCATTTCGTTATGTACTCAGTAGTCATTTAGGAGCAGATTGTTCAGTTTCCATGTAGTTGTGTGGTTTTGAGTGAGTTTTTTAATCCTGAATTCTAATTTGATTGCACTGTGGTCTGAGAGACAGTTTGTAATGATTCGTGTTCTTTTACATTTGCTGAGTAGTGTTTGCTTCCAACTATGTGGTCGATTATGGAAGAAGTGAGATGTGGTGCTAGAAGAATGTATAATCTGTTGATTTGGGGTGGAGAATTCTGTAGATGTCTATTAGGTCCAATTGGTGCAGAGCTGAGTTCAAGTCCTGGATATCCTTGTTAACTTTCTGTCTCATTGATTTGTCTAATGTGGAGAGTGGGGTATTAAAGTCTCCCATTATTATTGTGTGGGAGTCTAAGTCTCTTTGTAGGTCTCTAAGGACTTGCTTTATGAATCTGGGTGCTCCTGTATTGGGTGCATATATATTTAGCATAGTTAGATCTTCTTGTTGAATTGATCCCTTTACCATTATGTAATGGCCTTTTTGTCTCTTTTGATCTTTGTTGGTTTAAATGTGTTTTATCAGAGACTAGGATTGCAAACCCTGCTTTTTTTTGTTTTCCATTTGCTTGGTAGATCTTCCTCCATCCCTTTATTTTGAATCTATGTCTCTGCACGTGAGATGGGTCTCCTGAATAGAGCACACTGATGGGTCTTGACTCTTTATCCAATTTGCCAGTCTGTGTCTTTTAATTGGGGCATTTAATCCATTTATATTTAAGGTTAATATTGTTATGTGGGAATTTGACCCTGTCATTATGATATCAGCTGGTTATTTTCCTCGTTAGTTGCGGTTTCTTCCTAGCATCGATGGTCTTTCCAATTTGGCATGTTTTTGCAGTGGCTAGTACCGGTTGGTCCTTTCTATGTTTATTGCTTCCTTCAGGAGCTCTTGTAAGGCAGGCCTGGTAGTAACAAAATCTCTCAGCATTTGCTTGTCTGTAAAGGATTTTATTTCTCCTTCACTTATGAAGCTTAGTTTGGCTGGATATGAAATTCTGGGTTGAAAATTCTTTTCTTTAAAAAGGTTGAATATTGGCCCCCACTCTATTCTGACTTGTAGAGTTTCTGCTGCGAGATCGCTGTTAGTCTGATGGGCTTCCCTTTGTGGGTAACCCAGCCTTTCTCTCTGGCTGCCCTTAACATTTTTTCCTTCATTTCAAGCTTGGTGAATCTGACAATTATGTTTCTTGGAGTTGCTCTTTTCAAGGAGTATCTTTGTGGCATTCTCTGTATTTCCTGAATTTGAATGTTGGCCTGCCTTGCTAGGTTGGGGAAGTTCTCCTGGATGATACCCTGAAGAGTGTTTTCCAACTGGGTTCCATTCTCCCCGTCACTTTCAGGTACACCAATCAAACGTAGATTTGGTCTTTTCACACAGTCCCATATTTCTTGGAGGCTTTGTTCATTTCTTTTTACTCTTTTTTCTCTAAACTTCTCTTCTTGCTTCATTTCATTTATTTGATCTTCAATCACTGATACCCTTTCTTCCACTTGATCAAATCAGCTACTGAAGCTTGTGAATGCATCAGGTAGTTCTCGTCCCATGATTTTCAGCTCCATCAGGTCATTTAAGGTCTTCTTTACACTGTTTATGCTAGTTAGCCATTCGTCTAGTCTTTTTTCAAGGTTTTTAGCTTCCTTGTGATGAGTTCAAACATCCTCCTTTAGCTCAGACAAGTTCGTTATTACCGATCTTCTGAAGCCTACTTCTGTCAACTCATCAAGGTCATTCTCTGTCCAGCCTTGTTCCATTGCTGGTGAGGAGCTGCGATCCTTTGGAGGAGAAGAGGTGCTCTGGTTTTTAGAATTTTCAGCTTTTCTGCTCTGGTTTCTCTCCATCTTTGTGGTTTTATCTACCTTTGGTTTTTGATATTGGTGACTTACAGATGGGGTTTTGGTGTGGATGTCCTTTTTGTTGATGTTGATGCTATTCCTTTCTGTTTGTTAGTTTTCCTTCTAACAGTCAGGATCCTCAGCTGCAGATCTGTTGGACTTTGCTGGAGTTCAGCTCCAGACCCTGTTTGCCTGGGTATCACCAGTGGAGGCTGCAAAACAGCAAATATTGCAGCACAGCAAATGTTGCTGCCTGATCCTTCCTCTGGAAGCTTCGCCTCAGAAGGGCTCCCAGCTGTATGAAGTGTCAGTTAGCCCCTACTGGGAGGCATCTCCCAGTTAGGCTACTCAGGGGTCAGGGACCCACTTGAGGAGGCAGTCTGTCCATTCTCACATCTCCCATTCTGGGAGAACCATGGCTCTCTTCAAAGCTGTCAGACAGGGACGTTTAAGTCTGCAGAAGTTTCTGCTGCCTTTTGTTCAGCTATGCCCTGCCCCCAGAGGTGGAGTCTACAGAGGCAGGCAGGCCTCATTGAGCTGCGGTGGGCTCCACCCAGTTCGAGCTTCCAGGCCACTTTGTTTACCTAGTCAAGCCTCAGCAATGGTGGATGTCCCTACCCCAGCCTTGCTGCTGCCTCACAGTTTGATCTCGGACTACTGTGCTAGCAGTGAGCAAGGCTCCATGGGCATTGGACCTGCTGAGCCACACATGGGATATAATCTCCTGGTGTGCTGTTGGCTGAGACCATTGGAATAGCACAGTATTAGGGTGGGAGTGTCCCAATTTTTCATCTGTTGCAGCTTCCCTTGGCTAGGAAGGGGAATTCCCCAACCCCTTGTGCTTCCCAGATGAGGCAATGCCCTGCCCTGCTTTGGCTCACACTCCATGGGCTGAACCCGCTCTCTAACCAGTCCCAATGAGATGAACCCCATATCTCAGGTGGAAATGCAGAAATCACCCATCTTCTGCATCACTCATGCTGGGAGCTGTAGACTGGAGCTCTTCCTATTTGGCCATCTTGGCTGCCTTTTGATTTTCTGTTTTTTCTTAAATGTTCTCCAGATTGTTGCAACCCTTTGGTAATTTTTAATGATAGTTGAAAAATTTGGCCATAGCTCTTACTTTCCGTTTATACAGAGCCTTAAGCTCAGTCAGGGGTAAGACTTTAGGTCATTCTCAGATCTACCCTGGATATGCTGGATGTCTTGTGGATATCCTGGATATTTCTGGGTGTGCATATAGCCCCATACATATACATGGCCTTTTAGTTTCTGAAGGATATGTTAGAGAATTTGGAAGGCCCCTGTAGACATCTCATTTTCTAAGTTTTTCTTTTTAGCTGTTTTATGTGATTGCTGTTTGCTCCCACTGTTATCTCCACTTGAAGAAGCTATGATATTAAGTAATTTCTTCCAATGTTTATTTTTATGTGTCAATTTGGGTTAAAAGATGCCCAAATAGCTGGTAAAACATTGTCTACTGTGTCTATGAGTGTGTTTCAGGAAAAGATTAGCATTTTAATCAACAGAAAGAGTAAAGAAGATTGCCATCACCAATGTGGGGAAAGTTAATGGGCATCATCCAATTCATTCAGGACCCAAATAGAACAAAAAGGTAGAGGAATGGTAAACTCCTTTTGTCTGTTTGAGGTAAGACATCTATTTTCTGCTCTCAGATAAACTGTGTTCCTGGTTCTCAGGCCTTCAAACTTAAGACTAGGAATTATACCATTGTCCCCTCATCCTCCAGAGTTCCCCCCACATTCTCAACCATTTGGACTCAGACTGAATTACACCACTGTCTTTTCTAGTTTTCTAGTTCTCCAGCTTGCAGAGGGAAGACTGTGGGACTTCTGGGCCTTCATAATCACATGAACCAATTTCTTTACTCTCTCTCACTCTCTCTCTCTCCATACATCTCCATACACACACATACACAGATAAATAGATGCTTCAAAATTTACAGTGGGGTAGTATTCTGATAAACCCATTGTACACTGAAAATATTGTAAGTTGAAATACATTTAACACACCAAACATACCAAATATCACAGCTTAGCCTAGCCTGCTATGAACATGTACAGAGCACTTATATTAGCCTACAGTTGGACAAAATCATCTGCCAGCACAGTACACTGTAGATTATCAGTTGTTTACCTTTCTGATCATGTGGCTGACTCGGAGCTATGGCCTGCTGCCACTACCCAGCATTGCAAGAGAATATTGTGTCACATATTGCTAGCCCATGAAAAAAATAAAAAATCAAAATTCAAAGTACAGTTTCTACTGAACTTATATTGCTTATGCAACATCATAAAGTTTAAAAATCATAAGTTGAACCATCATGAGTTAGAGACAATCTGTGTGTGTGTATGTGCACATGCACATGTATGCCATTATATATACTATTGGTTCTGTTTCTCTGGAGAACCGTGACCAGTACACTGCTGAATATCTTGACAAACAGCTTTAAAAAGTTGGTCATGCTGGTTGAGCTCTGAGTCAGGCCAAATAAAAATAAGACTTGTGAGTGAGAGTTTCCAGGGAACTGCCAGAAAGGTCAAATGATGGCAATTATTTGAAACCAGGCCCTTGAAAGAGCTTCAACATATTATGATTCCTACAGTATCCCTAGGCTGCTGGTTTTGACTGTGATTTCACAATTTATTTTTTTAATTTAATTTTTTAAATATTTTGTTTAATGGATCATGATTTTTGTGTTGTGTGTAAACTCTCATTGTCAAACCTAAGGTTACCTAGATTTTCTCCTGTTATCTCTAGAAGTTTTATAGTTTGGTGTCATAGGTTTAGGTCTATGAACTATTTAGAATTTTTTGTTAAAAGGTTTTAATTTGGTGTCTGGATTCATTTTTTTCTTTTGCATGTGAATATCCACTTATCCCAGTACTATTAGTTGAAAAGGCTCTCCTTTCTCCATTGAATTGCCTTTAACTGAAGATCATTTGACTATATTAATGTGGGTCTCTTTTGAGAGCTCTATTATGTTTCATTAATATATTTTCTTTCACCAATACTACATCACCTTGATTACTGTGGATTTATAATAAGTTATAAAATTGGATAGCATCTGTGCTCCAACTTGATTTTTCTTCTTTGATAATAACGTTGATAATTCTAGCTCTTTTGCCTTTATATATAAACTTTATAATCAATTTGTTGATATCCACTAAGTAAGTTGCTGGGATTTTTATCAAAGTGGCATTCAATCTGTAGATCAGTTTGGAAAGAAATTTTAACTTTGTGCAGTATTTATTCTTCGTATCCATGAGCATGTATTATATCTTCCAAGAATAATGTTTCTTTCATATGCTCTGATCTTATTTGTTGTATAGAAAAAAATCTTCAAATATCTGACAGTATAGATAACCAGACACTTGCTTGTTACTCAAGATGATAGACAGCTACAATATTTTGATTATTCACTGTATACAGTGTTGATGCTATTCAATAACAATGTTGAGAAACAGTAATCTAAGATATATTACCATGACTTACTCTAGTTTGACATCTAAATTAAACCAAGGCTTAGTTTGATAATTCAGTGAATATTAATATTGTCCAAGCATCCACTACATATTTAATGTGCAACACTATGGTTTTTCACTGCTTGATGTAGTGAACAAGAGTGTATCAGGCCAGTAAACTAGGAAAGGTGTCTTTTTAGTCATCCAGAAAAAATGGTTATTCCTTGTTACTTAGTTTTTCATTGTAAGGGACAGAGGGTAAAACATTGCATTTTTCATTTGTGGAATGTGTAATGCTCATAATACCATGACTCCCAGAGCATCCTGGAGATATTTAATAAAAATTACTTGAGAGACAGCAAAAGCTTTCTTTATATTCTTTCCAGACCGTATTATTAGGGAGCTATCAGTCGAATCATATCTAGCTACACTTTTGGTGGGATAGTAAGGCTGATTGTGAAAAAGTTAGAATATATTTTCATGGCCCAACATTAGTAAGATTATTTAGCAGAGAAATATTCCTCTAATCATTGATATCGGTACAGAAAGTTTGACATATGTCCACAGCACATAAGTTACTCCCATTAGCTTGAATACACACGAAGAAAAGTGCAAAGCTACTTTCCAGTTTTTCTATCCCTGCCTGTTTAATTGGAAGAGGAAAAATAAATTAATAATATCTTTCACTATTCAGAAGACATAGAAGGTCAGGGTCAGACAAAGGTTTAAGTGTCTATTAACTAAAATTAATTAGTTGGCAGGGCGTGCTGGCTCATGCCTGTAGTCCCAGCACTTCGAGAGGCAGGTGGGCGGATCACGAGGTCAGGAGATCGAGACCATCCTGGCTAACACGATGAAACCCCATCTCAACTAAAAATACAAAAAAAAAAAAAAAAAATAGTAGGGCGTAGTGGTGGGCGCCTGTATTCCCAGCTACTCAGGAGGCTGAGGCAGGAGAATGGCGGAAACCCGGGAGGCGGAGCTTGCAGTGAGCCGAGATCGTGCCACTGCACTCCAGCCTGGGTGACAGAGCAAGACTCTGTCTCAAAAAAAAAAAAAAAAATTAGTTACTTGCATATATTCATAAAAATTTTCTGGTTAAATGTGTAAATACTCTTAGAAACATGATGAAAGTGTTAGCACGTCCAGGATTTAGTAACGTGGTTATATATTCTTTGGTGTCATTGAGATAGAAACATAATTAGAAATTTTGTAACTGAAAGTAAAGAGTGTTAGCTGAATGCAATATTACAGTATTTAGGTATATACAGAGAAGATTAGGAGACTGCCTACGATATGTCTCAACTTTCTAGCTCTCTCAGCAATTAAAATCTAGTTATTCAGCAATCACACTAAAGGTACAAGTTACTTTGAGCCCTTAGTATAATCAATGTATGTAGAATATAGTACATTCCAAGAATAAAACTCTATTACATAGTATTCAGTTTACCTTTCTAAAGAAATGACTTCAGAAATGTGAGCATAATTCTTAAATTAAGTGAACACATTTTGTCCCTGTTTCAGTAGTTGAGTAAAAGTATGATCATGGCCAGCAATTCATTGACTATTAAAGAAGCTATAATAGTCCACTGGCTGAGCTATTCTTTTAACTAGCAAAATCTGACCTTTAAGTGGGTACTATCCTTTTAAATTGCTTTATGTTGTATTTTTGTAACACTGTTTTTTTTTTCTTGGCACACAATGACCCTTCTTCATTGAAAATCTCATATGCATTTCCTGGAAGATAGACAACAACGTTAATAGCAGAAATATAAAATTAATTTCAGTTATACAAACCAAAAGAGATATGGACCATAGTCATTAAAGAAGGATCTTGTTTGCTGGATTTATTATCTTTTGCTCCAAGCTCATTAAGAAAGAGTCCAGCAAAGGGCTAAGGTCTCAATTAATTTTAATGGGAATGACCAAGGTTTAATAGACTATGTGTTTTAATTGCCTTGAGATTACGTTAAATTGTAGCCTTAGTTGGCTATTGATAGAAATGAGATTTTGATCAAGAGGGACAAAATACTTCTCTAAAAGAAATTGATAAAGCTGTTTACCTATGTAAAAGTGCATTGTTTTGCCTAGGAATTGTATTCATTAATATGAACTCCTAAAATAAACTACGAAAACTGGCCCAACATCAAATATTATATGATCAATTTTCAAATGCAGATGCTGATCCAAATATAGCAGGTGTTGAATACAAAAACCCATCTGCCATCACATTCTTCGTGACTAGGTAAATCATACAAGGCTCAGAATATCTGTGTCATGAATGGCAAGCCGTATAATTTAAAAACACTTTTAAATCCCTTTCTTGTAGCCTTCAATTATCAAACTAGCCAATCAAACATTTTGGTGGGACATGAGTGTTACTTTTTCAAAATAGAATTGTGTAAAATTAAAAAAAAATTAAGAGGCTTGCAGTTTGGTTTAGGTAGTTTGGTCAATTGCCAATAAAATGAATGCTGTAATGAATAAGTTCATCTTCAGGGCTATTGGCTAAGCAAAACTGCCTAAGCACTTTAGACATTTTGGAAAGCTAAACTTCTGTGAATAATAGAAAATGAAAACAATCTACTCATAAGAATATGATTTCATTCTCAGTAGATAAACAAATTAACTGTTATATAATTATTTTCAGTGAAAGGAAGAGCAGACCTATAGGAAAGACACTGGGGAAAGTTCTATATTTTCTAATAATTCATGATTTTCATTGCTAAAATGAGTTATTTAAAATTGTATTTAAATATCAAACGTTATTATCTCAGTCGTTTAGAACACAGCAATAATGAGGCCAGTGTTGCCAGGGTTGTTTACTTATGTATGTGTTTGTCGGGCGTGGGGGAGCTTATGGGTAAATTTAGTGTGTCAATCTGGTTAAGCAATGAGGCCCAGTTGTTCAAACACTTGTCTATATATTGCTGTGAAGCTATTTTTATATGTGATTACAATTTACAATCAGTTGACTTTAAAACAGATTACCATCCATAATGTGGGTAAGCTTTACTCAATCAGTTGCAGGCCTTAGGAACAAAGGATTTGGTTTTCCAAATAAGAAATTCTGACTCAAGTCTACAGATTGTAAATATTGTCTAAGTTTTCACCCTGCTGCCTGCCCTATGAATTTTGGACTCAATAATGCAACATCACCTTTTACTTGAATTTCTAGTCTGCTGGCCTGCCCTACAGATTTTAGATTTGCCGGCCTCCATAATCACGTGATCATGTGAGCCAATTCCTTAAAATAAATCAGTTACAATAGAAAGATAATCGATAATAAATAGATACAGGTACATTACTATAGGTATGCATTTATCTTATTGATTCTGTTTCTCCAGAAACCCTGGCTGATACATGGGTTATGCTGACGTTGCGTTAGACCATCCTGGCTAACACGGTGAAACCCCGTCTCCACTAAAAATACAAAAAATTAGCCGGCGTGATGGCGGGCGCCTGTAGTCCCAGCTACTCGGGGGGATGAGGCAGGAGAATGGCGTGAACCTGGGAGGTGCAGCTTGCAGTGAGCCGAGATCGCGCCACTGCACTCCAGCCTGGGCGACAGAGCGAGACTCCGTCTCAAAATAAATAAATAAATAAATAAATAAATAAATAAATAAATAAATAAAATAAAATAAAAATAATCTCAAACTCCAATGTAAATATTTTTTTCTAATCATCATTTATGATCTCAACAAAGCTTAACATTCAATTTAGATGATTGACAGGTGATCTAGTAATTGAGAGAGCTAAATTTGGTGAATGTCAGGAACACCTGTACCTGACCTCGCAGAAGTAAGGAAACACCTGCCTTGGGTTGTCTTAACTACTTATTATGTCTTCCACAATCGCTGGGACTTATTTTGAATTGACATTCATATCCAACTTTCCTTGGCAAACCGGTACAAATATTAATTTGTTATCAGGCACTTTATATTCTGGGTGTGTGACTTCTCCAGGTAATGGCAAAATTAGTGCAATGGACTTGGATTATTTTGCATTAACTCTGACAATATCAAATGTGTCTGTCTACAGGGTGTGTGTTCCTTTTTGGTGCTCAGGCTGAGCTTGGTAATGACTATAAAATCAACACAGCTATTTATAAATGATATACGGAATTTAAAACTCTCTGTCAACTGCACTCAGGGAATGCAGAGTAGAATAGAGCTGCTCTGGAATTTAGTTCCTGCATGTCTTTATATGATGCCATATCAAGAAAAGGTATATAGAAACTCAGCAAATTTGGGAGCACTAAACTTTATTGCAGTCTTTCATATTTTTGTTTGACTCTTTTCTGTGTTTATTTAAAAATATAATATATGCTTTAATTGTGAAATTTAGAACAATAGTAAATGTTAATGTGTAAATCTTTGAAAACAAGAAGAGGAAATAGAGTATTTGAAATTTTTGTCGGGTACAATTTATTTCCCCTCACAAAGGTCCTTCTCACTATCTGTTATTAAATGAACTGAATAGCATATATATCTGCTGGTCTGTATACCTTTAATTGTCTTCTTATATTTCATTATTTTATTTTTCTATGTATGATCAATACTAATGCAAGGTATATTAACTTGATATCTCTTGAGTCCATACATTGAGTGAAATAAGCAGTCAGTTTGCGGAAGGGAGAAGAGAATCAAGTAATTTTCTTAGTCAAAAGTCAAGCCAGTATCTTTTGGGAGAGTCTCCTTTCTGATACCTCAGAATAACAGAGTTGTTGAGAGTTTAAAAGCTAGAGATTGCCAGGGTCTGAATTCTGGCTCCAACACTTACTAATTATATGTTCATAGACAAATTAATCACATTTTTTTTGCTTTGGTTTCTTTACCTATACAATTATCATATATTAGCACTTACACCTTTATTGTGAAGATTATTTTGAGGATTAAATGAGATGATATATGCACACTCTTTGTTTAATACCTGATGTGTAAAGAGAGCTGAGTAACAGATGGTATCACTGTTATCCTCTCCTACTAGAACCTTGTGAAGTATCAGTATAGCAAAGAAAGAAGACACATGAAATGAGAAATACATTTCAAAATTAAACAATGCTTTCATCTTCACATATTTTTAGTTCTACCTTAAAACTTTATATGGTTAAATAGATGTATTAGTCAAGGTTGATTACATTTGATACTTTACCTTTTTTCTATATTAAAAATAATGCTATTATAATTTTGATTTCACTGGAGGTAATGAATAGTGTTAAATAAAATATTTTTAACACCCTTTGTGACTTTTCTTCAAAGACATATGACAGAAGCTGATACTGAATATGCCTGAAATCTATACAAGTTGCAAATGCTATCTATGGATTAGGCAAAAATAAACTGGTTCATAATATCCCTGAACTTCAAAATTAAAGGGTTCATTTTGGAAAACTCAGTAGTGGTTCTTTTTTTTTTTTTTCTGTATGAGACAGGAGTCACACTGTCATTCAGGCTGCAGTGCAGTAGTATGATCTCGGCTCAATGCAACTTCCACCTCCCAGGGTTCAAACAATCCTCCCACCTCAGCCTCCCGAGTAGCTGGGACCACAGGTGCACACCACCATGTCAGGCTAATTTTTTGTATTTTTGCTAGAGATGGGGTTTTGCTGTGTTTGCCAGGCTGGTCTCAAACTCCTGACCTCAGGCAACCTATCCACCTTGGCCTCCCAAAGTGCTGAGATTACAGGTGTGAGCCACCATGCCCTGGCAATAGTTGACCTATTTTATATAGCAAATATTAAATCGATGAAACTTACTATCCAAAGAGAACTCACAGAATAGGAATATATATTTACTCTGAATTGTTTAGTAAATTTATAGATTGTAAAGACAAAATAACATCCGTTAAAAAACTAGAATTGTGTGAAAGAAACATATACTCTCCCCAACATGACTTTCCAGAGCTTTAGTCAGAATCTTTATGAACAATGATGAAGACACAGTATATCCATAGTGAATATGGTGTTTTTAGAAGCTCACAGTATGTTTGAATTTTCTTATTTACTGGAATACTTTTGGTAAAATAACAAATAGCTCCTTTGGAAATAGATGCAAGGATGTATATTTAGAGACAGCCAAAGTCTTTCATTTTCTTTCATAAATGGAATGTTGGTGAACATAATCTGAAAACATGCAAAGCTTTAGAAAGTGTTCTGATAATGTAGAAAGAATTAGAAAATGGACGCATTAACCAACACAAAACAGTTTTAAGTGAAAAGATGATTTTAAATAACATTTTAAGAAATTATCCTTAAAATATGGAAGAAATTTGATGCAAAATATTGGATATTCTCTCTTCCAAATGGAAGTAGCATTTACTCATATAATTGAAAATCATTTTTGAAAACAATTTAATTACTTTAAAAACTGCATTATGTTACTCTATAATAATTTATTTTTTAAATTTGGCATTTGTAATTTTTATAGGTATGTAGTACATATATATATTCATTAGGTACATGAGATAATTTGATACAGGTATACGATGTGTAATAATTACGTCAGAGTAAACTGGATATACATCACCTCAAGCATTCACCATATCCTACTGTTACAAACATCCCAATTGTACTCCCTCAGTTATTCTAAAATGTAAAAAATTTATTGCTTACTGTACTCACCCTGTTGTGCTATCCAATAGTAGATCTAATTCATTGCATGTAGCTATATTTTTGTATCCATGAACCATTCCCATTTCCTTCCCCCTCCCAACTACCCTTCTCAGCCTCTAGTAACCATCATTCTACTCACGATCTCCATGAGTTCAACTGTTTAAATTTTTAGCTCCTATAAATAAGTGAGAACATGTGAAGTTTGTCTTTCTGTCTGGTTTATTTAACTTAACATAATGAATAATCAGTTCCATCAATGTTGTTGCAAAAGACAGGATCTCATTCCTTTTTACAGTTGAATAGCACTCCATTGTGTATATGTACCACATATTCTTTATCTATTTCTCTATTGATGGACACTTAGGTTGTTTCCAAATCTTGGCTGTTGTGAATAGTGCTGCAAGAAACATGGGAGTGCAGATAGCTCTTCAATATGCTGATTTTTTTAATTTGGTATATACCTAGGAGTGAGATTGCTGGATCATATGGTAGTTGAGGAAACTCCATAGTGTTCTCCATAGTGATTGTACTAATTTATATTCCCACTAACAGTGTACAAGTGTTCCCTTTTCTCCACATACTGGACAGCATTTGTTATTGCCTGTGTTTTGGATATAAGCCATTTTAACTGGGGTGAGATGGTCTCTCATTGTAGTTTTGATTTGCATTTCTTTGATGATCAGTGTTAATCACCTTTTCATATGCTTGTTTGCCATTTGTATGTCTTCTTTTGAGAAATGCCTATTCAAATCTTTTCTCTATTTTTTTATCAGATTATTAGTTTTTTTATAGAGTTGTTTGAGCTTCTTATTTATTTTGGTTATTAATGCCTTGTCAGATTGGTAGTTTGCAAATATTTTCCCCCATTCTGTAGGTTTTCTCTTCACTTTGTTGATAGCTTCTTTCGCTGTGCAGAAGCTTTTTGACTTTATTTAATTCCATTTTTCTATTTTTGCTTTGGTTGCCTGTGCTTGGGCGGTATTAATCAATAATTTTTTCCCAGAGGACCATCCTACAATTTCCTCAATATTTTATTGTAATAGTTTCACAGCCCGTGGTCTCAGATTTAAGCCTTTAATACATTTTGAGTTGATTTTTATATATGATGAGAAATAGGGGTCTAGTTTCCTTCTTCTACATATCTAGATACAGTTTCACCAGCACTATTTGGGAAGAGACTGTCCTTTCCCAATGTACCTTCTTGGCTCCTTTGCTGAAAATAAGTTAACCGTAGATGTATGGATTTTTTGCTGGGTTCTCTTTTCTGTTCTATTTGTTCATGCGTCTGTTATTATGCCAGTACCATGCTGTTATTTTCACGATACCTCTGTAGCACAATTCAAGGTCAGGTAATGTGATTCCTCCAGTTTTGTTCTTTTTGCTCAGAGTGGCTTTGGATATTCTGGGTCTTTAAATGGCTTGATAAAAATATTAGAATTATTTTTTATGTTTCTGTGAAGAATATCATTGGTATTTTGAGAGGGATTGCATTGAACCTGTAGATTGCTTTGAGTAGTACTGACATTTTAACAATATTGACTCTTCCAATCTATAAACATGGAATAGCTTTCCTTTCTTTTGTGTCCTCTCCAACTTATTGCTCCAATGCTTTATCGTTTTCAATATAGAGATCTTTCATTTCCTAGGATAAGTTAATTCCTAGGTATCTTTTTTTAAAAAATTCAGTTTTATTTTATAAAGATAAAAAACATTTTTGATAATCTTAAAAACATAATTTAAATAAACACACTTATAGAGAGGCTACAAGTGAGGATAAAGAACATTTTTTCTTTTTTTTCCTTTATTTTTATTGGCAAGTAATTATTACACATATTCATGGGGCACAGGGCACATGGTGACGTTACAATACATACAATATATAGTTAGCACCTAATTGTAAGTTCTTACCACCTTGTACAAGTTAGAACAATATTTACCAACTGGATGTATTTAAAGATGAATTTAGAGTGAAATTATTTCAGTTCATCCATGTAGGTGCCTGATCCTGGTCTTGCCCCAAGTTCCCCACTCTGAGTTTTAAATATCCTCAACAGAGAACATACGTGCATAGTGGTAAAAAATCAGTGAGAAAGTGAATAATTTGAATTATTTCACTGAGACGTCTCAGAATTGATATTAACTATTTGAACTGCTGGAAGCTCTACAAGGACTTCATGTCTAAAACACCAAAAGCAATGGCAACAAAAGCCAAAACTGACAAATGGGATCTAATTAAACTAAAGAGCTTCTGCACAGCAAAAGAAACTACCATCAGAGTGAACAGGCAACCTACAAAATGGGAGAAAATTTTCACAACCTACTCATCTGACAAAGGGCTAATATCCAGAATCTACAATGAACTCAAACAAATTTACAAGAAAAAAACAAACAACCCCATCAAAAAGTGGGCGAAGAACATTTTTATATACCCCTTGAGAGTTAGGTTGACAAGAAGATATCCTTCTGTCCCAAATACTAGTTTTTGTTTTTGTTTCTGTTTTGGTAGGGTATCTATCACGGCAAGCATTTATCATTTGTGTTTCAAGCAATCCAGCTGTAGTCTTTTAATTATTTTTAAATGTACAATTAAAGTAATTTTTTACTACAGTTACCCTGTTTTGCTAGAAAATACTAAGTGTTATTTATTCTTTCTAACTATATTTTGCACACATGAATCATCCCTTTTTCCCCCCAACCCCTGACTACCCTTCCTGCCTCTGGTAACTATCCTTCTACTCTATCTCCATGAGTTAAATTGTTTCAATCTTTAACTCCCACAGATTAGTGAGAATTTGTGATGTTTCTCTTTCTATGCATGGCTTATTTCACTTAAGATAATGATCTCCTGATTATCAGAGAAATGCAAATCAAAACTACAATGAGATATGTTACTCCAGTTAAAATGTCTTTTATCCAAAAGACAGGAAAAAATAAATGCTAGCAAGGATGTGGAGAAAAGGGATCCCTCATACACTGTTGGTGGGAATGTAAATTTGAGCAACTATTATGAAGAACAGTTCATAGCTTCCTCAAAATACTAAAAATAGAGCTATCACATAATCCAGCAATCCCACTACTAGGTATATATGAAAAAGAAAGGAAATCAGTATATCAAAGAGTTATCTGCACTCCCAGGTTTATTGCAGTACTATTCACAATAGCGAAGATTTGGAAGCAACCTAAGTGTCCATCAACTTACAAAGGGATAAAGAACATGTGGTACATATACACAATGGAGTACTACTCAGCCATATGAAACAATTAGATTCTGTTACTTTTTGTAGTTATGGTAAATGGGATTATTTCCAATTTGATTAACAGATAGTTCATTGTTGGCATATAGAAATACTACTGATTTCTTATGTTTATTTGTATCCTACAACTTAATTTTTTTATTACCTCTTATAGTGTGTCATTGGAGTCATTAGATTTTTCCACATATAAGATCATATCATCTGCAAACAAGGATAACGCTATTTCTCCCTTTCCAATTTGGATGCCCTATATTTCTTTCTCTTGTCTGATTGCTCTAGCTAGGACTTTCAGTAATATCTTGAATAACAGTGGTATAAGTAGGTATAAGAACGACCCACTGGTTATTCAGGAGCATATTGTTTAATTTCCATATGTTTTTATGGTTTCCAAAATTCCTCTTGATGCTGATTTCTAGTTTTATTTATTATTATTGTGGTCGGAAAAGATACTAGATATATTATAATCTCATTACTTTTGAATCTTTGAAGACCTGTGGCCTAACATATGGTCTATCCTTGAGTATAATCCATGTGCTGAGAGGAAGAATGCATATTCTGCAGCTATTGCATGAAATGTTCTGTAAATACCCAATAGGTCCATTTCATCCATAATGCATATTAAGTCCGATGTTTCTTTGTTGATTTTCTGTATGGATGATCTGTACAATGCTGAAAGTGGAGTGTTGAAATCTCCAACAATTATTGTGTTGGGCTCTGTCTCTCTTTTTAGCTCTAATAACATTTGTTTACATATCTGGGTGCTCTACTGTTGGGTACATATACACTTAGAATTGTTGTATCCTCTTATTGAATTGATATTTCTGAATTTCTCATTATATAATGACCTTATTTGACTCTTTCTATAGTTTTTGTCTGGAAATCTATTTTATTCAATAAATAGAGCTATTCCTCCTCTTTTATGCTGTCTGTTAGCATGGAATATCTCTTTTTACCCCATTATTTTCATTCTACATCTGTTTTTGTAGGTGAAGTGAGTTTCCTACAGCCAATAGATCATTTGGTCTCATTTTTTTTTTCATTTATTCATGCACTCTTTGTCTTTCTATTGGACTTTCAATTTTGTTTACCTTCAATGTTGCTACTGGTAAGTAGGTACTTTGCACTGCTATTTTGGTATCTGTTTTGTTTGTTTTGTTATCTTCTTTTTTCCTTCCTTCCCATCTTCTATTTTTGAAATTGATTTTTTCTGTTGGTATGTTTACATTTCTTAATTTATATAATTTATGTATCTGTTTCTGGTTTTGCAATTAGAGGTTACCATGAGGTTTCCAAATCATATAACCCATTATTTTAAACTGATGATAACTTATCTTTGATGGCAAAGACAGTTAAATTAACAAACAAAAAAACTAACAAAAACTCTGCATTTTAACTTTATCTGTCTGACTTTTTAACTTTTTATTTTTTCTATTTATATATCGTTGTACTATCTATGTCTTAAAAAGCTGTAGTTATTATTTTTGGTATATTCATCTATGAGTCTACCTACTTAAGATATAAGTAGTTTACATACCACAATTAGAGTGTTACAATAATCTGTATTTGTCTGTCTACTTACTATTACCAGTTTGTTTTGTACCTTAGGATGATTTCCTCTTGCTCGTTAAGATCTTTGTCTTTCTTTTTTAATTTTTATTTTTAATTGTTTGGGGGAGGAATAGATGATTTCTGGTTGTGTGGATAAGTTATTTAGTGGTGATTTCTGATATTTTAGTGTACTCATCACCTGAGTATTGTACACTGTACCCAATATGTAGTCTTTTAACCCTCAAACCCTCTCGCAGCCTTACCCCCAAGTATCCAAAGTCCATTACATAATTTTTATGCCTCTGCATCCTTATAGCTTAGTTCCTACTTGTGAGACCATACAGTATTGGCTGTTCTGTTCCTGACTTAATTCATTTTGAATAATGGCCTCCAGCTGTATCCAAGCTGCTGCTAAGACATTTTTTGTTCCTTTTGATGTCTGAGTAGTATTTCATGTTGTATATATACCATATTTTTTTGTCCACTTATTGGTTGACGGGAACTTAGGTTGATTCCATATCTTTGCTATTGTGAATTGTGCTACTATAAACATGAGTGTGCATGGGTCTTTTTCATATGACTTTTTTTTTCCTTTGGGTACAAAACCAGTAGTGAGATTGCTGGATCAAATGGGAGTTCTACATTTAGTTCACTTGGGAATCTCTATACTGTTTTCCATAGAGACTGTACTAATTTACATTCTCACCAGCAGTGTAAAAGTGTTCCCTTTTCATCAAATTCATGCCAACAACTATTGTTTTTTAAATTTTTAATTATGACAATTCTTGAGTGAATAAGGTGGTACCTTATTGTGGTTTTAATTTGCATTTTACTGATGATTAGTGATGTTTGGCATTTTTTCATATGTTTGTTGGCTGTTTGCCAATCTTCTTTTGAGAACTGTCCGTTCATTCCTTTGCCCACTTTTTGATTTCTTTTTCTTGCTGATTTGTTTGAGTTCCTTGTAGATTCTGGATATTAGTACTCTGTTGGATATGTAGTTTGCAAATATTTTCTCCCACTCTGTGGGTTGTCTGTTTGTTGATCATTTCTTTGGCTGTGCAAAAGCTTTTTAGTTTAATTAGGTCCCATTTATTTATTTTTGTTACAGTTGCATTTGCTTTTGGGATTTTAGTCATGAATTCTTTGCCTAAGCCAATGTCTAGATGAATTTTTCCAATGTTATCTTCTAGAACTTTTATGGTTTCAAGTGTTAAAGATTTAAGTATTTGATCCATCTTGAACTGATTTTTGTATAAGGTGAGAGATGGGAATCCAGTTTCATTCTTCTACATGTGGCTTGCCAGTTTTCCCGGCACCATTTATTGAATAGGGTGTCCTTTCCCAAATTTATGTTTTTGTATGCTTTTCAGGAGATCGGTCAGCTGTAAGTATTTGCCTTTATTTCTGGGTTCTCTATTCTGTTCCATTGGACTATATTCCTATTTTTATACCAGTACCATGCTGTTTAGGTAACTATAGATTTGTAGTATAATTTGAAGTCTAATAATGTGATGCTCCCAAATTTGTTCATTTTTCTTAGTATTGCTCTGGCTATGTGAGCTCTTATTTATTTGGTTCTGTATAAATTTTAGAATTGTTTTTTTCTAGTTTTGTGAAGAATAAGCATCTTTTTCTTTCTGATTGAAGTACTCCCTTTAGCATTTCTTGTAGGACAGGTTTGGTGTTCAGAAAATCTCTTAGCTTTTGTTTGTCTGGGAGTGTCTTTATATCTCTTTCAAGTTTGCAGGATATTTTTGCTGGATCTACTATTCTAGGATTTTTTTTCCTTCAGTACTTTAAATATGTCATGCCACTCCCCTGGCCTGTATAGTTTCCACTGAGAAATTTGCTGTGAGGTGTATTGGTGCTTCATTTATGTTATTTGCTTCTTTTCTCTTTCTACTTTTAGGAATATTCTTTATAAATGACCCTTGTGAGTTTGATTATTAAATGTCTTGAGGTATTTGTATTTCAGTTAAATCTCATTGATGTTCTATAACCTTCTTGTTCTTGAATATTAATAGCAGAATTGAGGTTTGAAAAGTTCTCTTTTATTATCCCTTTGAATACACTTTCTATCTTGATCTGTCTACCTCTTCTTTAAGGCCAATAACTCTTAGACTTGCCCTTTTAAGGCTATATTATAGATCTTGTAGGCATGCTTCATTGTTTTATTATGTTTTATCTCATCTGAGTGTGTATTTTGAAATAGTCTGTATTCAAGCTAATTCTTTTTTCTTCTTGATCAGCTTAGTTATTGAGAGACTGTCATGCATTCTTCAATTTTTCAATTGAATTTTTTATCTACAGAATTTCTAAATGATTTTTCTAAATTATTTCAATCTCTTTGTTAAATTTATTTGATAGGATTCTGCTTTCCTTCTCTGTGTTATCTTGCATTTCATTGAGCTTCCTCAATAACAGCTATTTTGAATTCTCTGTCTGAAAGATCACCCATCTCTGTCACTCTGGAGTTGTTCACTGGTGACTTATTTAGTTCATTTAGTGAGGTCATGTTTTCCTGCATAATCTTGACTATTGCTGATGTCTTGGCATTGAAGAGTTAGATATTTATTTTAATCTTTGCAATCACGGCTTGTTTGTAATCATCATTCTTGAGAAGGCTTTCCAGGTATTCAAAGGGAATTGAGTGTTGTAATCTTTGGTCACTGCAGTCTTATGTGCATTAGAGGTCATCCTAAGCCCAGTGATACTGTGACTCTTGCAGATGCATGGAGAAACCACCTTGATGGTCTTGTGTTAGATCTGGGAGAATTTCCTGGATTATTAGAGAGATTCTTTTGTTCCCTTCCTCTACTTTTCCCCAAACAAATGGATTCTTCTTTCTGTGCTGAGCTGCCTGAATTTGGGGGAAAGGTGATGCAGGCACTCTTGTGGCCTCCACTACTGAGATTGTGCTTGAAGCCAGCACTGTACTGGGGCTCACCGAGGCCTCTGTCAATAATTTCCTGGCTATTGCTAATGTTTGTTCAAGACTCAAGCATTGCTCTTCGGCCTGCAGATGATGAATCCTGCCAGGACTGAGTCTTTCACTTCAGATGAGTAAGTTCCCTTTTTCCCCAGAGTAGGTCTATGAATGCCATCCAGGAAATAAGGCCTGACATCGAGGGCTTTAGGAATCTGCTTCATGCTTTATTTCACTCGGGCTGAGTTGGCACCCAGATTGCAAGACAAAGTCCTTTTTTTTTTTTTTTGAGAAGGAGTCTCACTCTGTTGCCCAGGCTAGAGTGCAATGGCATGGTCTTGGCTCACTGCAACCTCCACCTCCCAGGTTCAAGCAATTCTCCTGCCTCAGCCTCCTGAGTAGCTGAGACTACAGGCGCGTGCCACCACACCAGGCTAATTTTTGTATTTTTAGTAGAGACAGGGTTTCACCATATTGGCCAGACTGGTCTTGAACTCCTGACCTCGTGATCTGCCTGCCTCGGCGTCCCAAAGTGCTGGGATTACAGGCATGAGCCACCACACCCAGCCCAAAGTCCTCTTTAATTAGTCTTCTCTTTTCCTTAAGCAGAAGAAATCTCTCCCCTGGCCACCACCATCCTAGGCCCATGGCAAGTACTGCCAGGTACTGTTTCTTATTCAAGGCTCAAGAACCCTTTAGTCAGCAGGTTGTTAAGTCCTGCCTGACCTGGACCTCTCCCTTTAGGAGAGTGGGTTCCATTCTGGCCCAGAGTAGATCTAGAAATGCACGCCGGGAACTAAGGCCAAGAATTGGAAATTTTAAGAGACTGCTTGATACTTTATCTTACTGTGGCTTAGCTGGTGTCCATGTTGTAAAATTAGATACTTTTTACTCTTCTCTCTCCTTTCCTCAAGCAGAAAGAGTCTCTCCCCATGGCCACCATAGCTGGGAATGTCCTGGGTCACTTCTGAAGCCAGCATGGCCCTGGGTCTCACGCAGGATCCATGACGAGTACTGCCTGGCTACCACTGATTTTCAGTCAAGTCCCAAGGGCTCTTAAGTCAGCTTTTGGTGAATGCTGCCAGGCCTGGGACTCTGCCTTCAGGGCAGTGGAGTCCCTTCGGGCCCAGATAAGGTCCAAAAATTCCACCCAATAACCAAGGCTTGAAATTGGGGACCCCAAGAAACCACTTGGTACTCTACCTGACTGAGGCTGAGCTGGTACACAAGCTGCAAGACAAAGTCCTCTTTACTCTTCCTTCTCCTGTCCTCAAGAAGAGGGAAGAAATCTCTCCTGGAGCTGTGAGCTGCACTGCCTGGGACTGGGGGAAGGGTGACATAAGCACTCCTTTGGCCGACTGTGCTGGTATCTCACTAGACTGTGTGCCCCTCAAGTCCACTGGCTCTCAGCCCAGTACAGCAGGAGGAGTTGCCCAGGAATTGCAGTCCTTGAGTCCTAGACTATCTTTTAAGTTTATTTTGAACCCCATAGCACTTTAACCCACTGTGGTGGGGCTAAGCAGAACTCAGGTTCTGACCTCTGGGATGGTAAGTCCTCTTTGGCTATGACTGGTATAAGTGTTCCCTCCAATGGGTGCTGGACTGTATTCTACCCTGGGATGTTTTCCATTGTGACAGGGCAGCACTGAGTTCCAATGAAATGTTCCATCATCGCTTTACCCTCCCTCCCCCAAGCACACAGATTCTTTCTCTGTGCCACATGGCCACTGCCAGGGTGGGGAGAATGTGGGAGGGTTGACGTTGGCAATTCGAGACTGTCTTTCCTACTGCCTTCAGTTAGTCTTAATAGGATGTTAAAACCAGGTACTGTGAACACTTGCCTGACTTTTGGTTCTTATGAAGATGCTTTCTTATGTGGATAGTTGTTCAATTCAGTGTTCCTGTGGGGGGACAATGATTGGTGGAGGTTTCTATTCTCCTCCTGCCTTAATTCAATAGTTTTTGCTGATATAGATCATTTCAAATTTTATCACTACAAAAAATGCTTGTACTAATATATTCATGCATAACTTAAAGACAATACATTCTAAGAAATGCGTCTTTGGGAAATTTTCATTGTTGTGTGAACATCATAGATTTTACTTACACAAACCTAGAGTTTATGGCCTACTACACACCTAGACTGTATGGTATAGCCTATTGCTACAGGCTACAAATCTGTACAGCATGTAACTGTACTGAATACTGTAGGTAACTGTTTGTTATATAGTGGTAAGTATTTTTGTATATAAACATGTCTAAAGATAGAAAAGGTACAGTAAAAATATGGTATTATAATCTCATGTGACCACAGTGCTATACATGGTCTCTTGTTTACCTAAATATCATTCTGTGGTTCATGACAGTACATTTAAGATTTTTTCATATTTTGGATTAGTTTTCTTATGATAGATGCCCAGAAGCATCATTATTGGATATAAATTACTATATAATATATATATATATCTCCAATAATTTTATATATATATATATTCTGAATTACTAGAATGTCATCCCACAAGCAGTCATTGAGAAATTCTCTCTCTATGATCTCACCCCACCAGCATTGAATTTCATCTTTTTAAAACTCGATAAAAGATGCAGCATATTTGACTTGACATTTTCTGTGATACCCAACTAGTCTAATTCTAGGAATTAATGATCAAATAGAATAATCTGAAATCATTATAATATGATATAGGTTAGCATTCTCTTGGTTGCAGTTAACCAACTTAAATTAACTTAAGCAAGATGAAAGTGATTTATTGTAAATAAACAGGATTTATCAAGGAACCCAAGTACAGAAGGAAACCAGAAAGTAACTAGAAGCAAGAATGTTATCAGTGTTTTCTTTCTAATTTGTTTGTACTCTGTTCTGTGTGTTTTCTTCATTTTTCTTTTTCTTTGCAGAGTGACTTTCTTTGCTTCTGTAGTTCATATGACTGTGTTTGTTTGGTATACAACAACCAGGAGATAAATTGATATCATTTCTTTCATTTGCAATTAAAATTTCTGGAAAAGAGTTTCGGATTAATCCAGCTTGCATCAGATACCCATTCATCATTTGTTCAACTGTGTTTGTTGTGGGATCACACAATAAAGTCTGCCAAAAGTCTTGCCACTCTAAAATAATGTTTCCAGAAAATTAGTAAATGGCCAGATACTCCAATAGATTTCCAATGCAAAAAATTCAATGATTGAGACCCTAGTAGCATTAGATGTACCAGTTATCCTCAAAAACTGTCCAAAGTCTCAAAATCTAACGTTTCTTCTTCAGCTATGATTAAAGAAAATTTTGTCTTGAGTATAAAATTTTCCATAACTAGAGAGTCTTTCTTTTCCCAACTCTCTTGAGTGTGAGGTGGTTATACCTTCTGGAAACTATGTATTCAAATGTCATACTATATCTGTCCTTTGAGTTCAAATTTGAATTTCTCAGTGAAATCACATGATGGTATAGTTTTCAAGTCATTCATAGAAGCTATTGTAGAAATAGAATAAAGCATGGATATACCTTTGTAGCAGATATTAAAATAATATGCTTATTTTTTCTGTATGATATAACTTTCCTCTTTACTCTCTCTCCCCTAGTTTCACATCCAAAATCATACTTTCCAGAAAAGGAAACTAAGATCCAAAGATGTTAATGACCTGCTCAAGACCCCACATATATGTAGAAGCAATGTCAGGACTAGAAGTTGGTTGCTTGATTTTATGTCACTGCTTTCTCTGACATATAATAAAATTTATGTTTTATCCTTTAGTGGCGGAAAGTGTTATTGATCTATCACAAATATTTTATTTAATATTTTCCAATAATTGATAGAGGCACATACACAAAATTTAAAATTTACAAAAAGAATCTAGTTGAAAGGAAATGTCAGGTCAAAACACATGTATGCTCAATGATGAGATCCCTGGATATCTCCCTTCATTACACTTCTAGAACACTGGAAGCCAGGACTTTACCCTTCAGTACAGACAGGGAGAGCCTTCTCTGAGGAATATAATCAGTTCAAGAGGAAATAACTAAATAACTGACATTGAGAAATTAGCAGTTATCTGAAAAAAGCCTCTATAAAAAATAGTCATTAAAAAAAACAGGAAAACTTAAGGATAAAGAGTGTCATAGTGAGCATTCTCCAGAAACAGAGGTTGAAATGAGATTTTTGCAAAAGTGATTAGTGTAGTGGTGCCTGCAAAGGAAGAACATTGAGGCTTTAGACTGGTGGAAAAAGCATACCAAACCTTTGGACTTAAAGCCCTGAGACTATAAAGCTTAGTCCCAGGAGTAGCAATGAAGCTTAAATGTACCATAGATTTGGTCTCACCTTGGAAAAAGGTCAAGGGCTTTTTGTTATTTTTCATGTCAGTCAATCAGTAAAAACTGGTTGGCTGCTTGAAAAATGGTACAACTTTCTGGGAAAGATTTCCATGAAGGCAATGTCAATAGGGCACCTACAGCATATGCTGCATAGAGATTTTAAAAAAAGAAAACACACCTCAAAAATTGTCATTACACTCTAACAAAAACAAGTTTGCATTAGTAAGATTCCCTATATGACATTGCAAAGAAACTGTAATAGCATGTTTCCTTTTCTTTTTCCTTATCTCAAGTAAACCATTTTCAATGTTTCACCATTGAGTTTAATGGTTGCTGAAAAGACTTTTTTTCTGGAAATTCTTTATTATATAAAGAAGTTTCTCTTTATTCCTCATTTTCTAAAAGTTTGTTTTTAATGAATTTGTGTTATATTTATGCTCATTTTTTAACATATAATCTTATGGTTATTTTATTTTCTTATTATTTTGTCAAGGTGAACTGCATTGTTTTGGAGATGTGATGTAATACCCTTTTCATATATCACTGAACCCAATTTTCTATTATTTCGCTAAGGATTTTCCATCAGGTTTGTGAAAGTGTGGTCTGCAATTTGCAGAAACATAATGTCCTTGTTCGATTTTGCAATCAGTTATTTTGATGCATAAACAGTTACTAGCTTCAGAAAGACAGAAAAAAAGGAAAAAACACGACCAGAGTAAACTACGTTTTCTTATGTTCAATAAAAAGAAGTTAATAGATACCAAAAACAAATAAATCCAATTATAGAAAATATATAATGTCATATCCATTAAATAAATTAAATTTATTATTTGAAACTTTCCCTTATAGAAATCCCCAAGCTCAGATGGCTTCACTGTGCACTCTTCCAAAGAAGAAATAAACCCAATTGTACATAAACTCTTCCAAAGAATGGAAAAACAGTAACTACTCTATAGCTTATAAAGAGAATCCTAACTAATGTATAAGGTAAGAAAAGGAAATAAAAGCATAAATATTTTAAAATTATATATATATATTTTTTCATTTGTAGATGATATGGTTGTATATGTAGAAAATCCAAAATAATTTTTAAACTTTTAGTATTTATCAGCTAATTTAACAAGATTTCTCAATAAGCATTTAGAATAAAAATCAACAAATAACTAAAAAACAAAATTTTAGAAATTATACCATTTGAAATGGCATTAAAAATAAAATACCTAAGAATATGTTGAACAAAAATATGTGGATTACAGCTATGCTAAAAGCTATAAATCAATATTGAGCAAAATTTTAAAAAGGATGATACAATAAAGGGATATATTTTGTTGATAGAGTAAAAGACTCAGTATTGAACAAATGTTAATTGTTCCCAAATGAATCTAAATGTTGAACATAATTCTAATGAAAATCCTGGAAAATGACCAGTAATAGCCAAGGTGAACATAAGGAAGCTCAAAGCTAGAAAACATACAGTACTGGATTTTAAAAACTATTATAAGATTATAATAATTAGAACAGTGTGTTAGTGGTGCAAAGATAAACAAACTGAATAATAGAACAAAATAGAGTTCAGAAACAGACCTATGGATTTACAGCAACCTGAATTTCTATAAAGACAACATTAAAGAACAGGGTAGATGAATGACTTGTCTTTTTAAAAAATTGCATTGGGTCAATAGAATATCCATCTGGAAAAATTGAATTTTAATGATACCATATATAAAAATCAATTTCAGAATGATTGCATATTTTAATGTTAAAAGTAAAAAATGAAACTTCTATAGAAAACTTGTAGAATGTATTTATGAACTTCTGGAAGACGAATATTTCTTAAACAAGGCAGAAAAAATAACCATAAAAGAATATAATATATATTTAATTACATGAAGAATGTAAATCAATATAAAGATACCAATAAGAAAATTAAATAACAACTCACAGAGTGAAAAAAGATATGCATACCTCTGAGCAAAAAAAAAAAAAAGCACTCAGAATACATAAAGAACTCCCATAAATACAAAAAGGATACAACTAATTAGGAAAATAGACAAAAGACTTAAACACTTTTCAAAGGAGGATAACCAAATGGCCCCAAAACACACAAAAAAAACCCCATTTCACTATCTAGAAGGAGTAAATAAATTAAATGCACAATGCAATATCACCATATGCCCACCAGAATGGCAGTTGTAAACAATAAAGCACCAAGTGGTGGCCTTACACTGAATTATACCAGTCTGCCTCTCTAATATTATGTACCATTTCTTCACTCATTACTTATACTCCAGCCTTATTGGACTTATTTTTGTTCTTCAGATTCACTCTTCTTGGAATTTACATTTGGATCTTCACATAGCTGTGTCCTACTCATCATTCATATTTTACTGTATGTGTTGCCTTTTCAAAAGGAATGATTGCCTCACAGTTTTCTATATTTGATGCTTCCTTCTCTCAGCTTATCTCTTTATTTATGTCTCTCTTGCCCCACTAGAATGTGAACTCCATGTGATGAGAACCTCATCTCTCATATATACTGCTGTGTTCCATTAACCTGATTGGTGGCCCCAAAATAATTTTTTGAGTGAAATAACAATGAATAAATAAAATGTATATCTCTGCTGTGGTTTGAATGTTTGTCCCCTTCAAAACTCATGTGTTTGAAACTTCGGTCTCAAAGCAGCAGTGTTTGGAGGTACCACCCAATGGGAAGTGTTCAGTTAATGAGGGCTCTACCTTCATGGATGAATTAATGTTACAATAAAAAGGGCTTTTGAAAGTAGATCCACCCCCTTTTGCTCTTCTGTCATGTGAGGAACAATGCTCCTCCCTCTGCAGGATGCAGCTTCCAGGTGCCACATTGGAAGCAGGGACTGAGCCCTTAAAGACACCAAATTTAGTGGCACATTGATCAATTGTCTGTTTAATATTTCCACATGGATATCTCAAAAGCACATAAAACAACATATTCAAACCAAATCCAAATAAAATGCTATTAAATTTCTCCTATTTAAGTCAACAGGACCATTATATCCCCAGTTTTTCAAGTCTTGGAGTCATTTTTGGCATTAACCTACCTCTCCTTAAACACTACACCCATCTAATTGATTGCCAAGTCCTATAAATTTTATATTCTAAACATTTTTGATTTATCCAATTTTCTCCATCTTTATCACCACAACCATTTTAATGCAAACTACCCTCATTTCTAGCATCAACTATTACAATAGTCTACTAACTCTCCCCTGCCCTAAACCGGTATCTGGTCTTGTTTCTCTCCAATCCATTCTCCACCCTATATTCCAAGAGTTTCTTGAACTACCAATTCAGTTGTAGTGTTCCTTACTGCACCCCTCCAAGAATAAACTTAAAATACTTTAATGGTTTATTATTGTACTCAGGATGGTCTTGTCTTTACCATATCCCTAGCTTTTTTTTTTCATGAACTCCCTTCTTCAGCCACATTGAGATTCCTTTAGTTCTTTTAATATTTCTTGTTCTTTTCTGCCTAAAAGTATTTTGGCTAGTTGCTTTTTCCTGGTATTTATGCTCACTCTCTGCCTTGGGGTAGAATTCACATTTGGATCTTCACATGGCTCCCCTTCTTTCAGATATTCAGTAAAGCATCACCTTATCTTATATGTCAGATCTTTATATGATAGCCTTGTCTTCATAGACATTTATCATAATTTTAATCGTATATTTGACTGTTTACAAATGTAATTTATATCTCCCATACTAGACATTGAACTCACTGAGAGCAAGGTCTATCTCTTTTTTGATCCCCTACCTAAGAATTGTATCCCCAATGCCTAGTAAAGTACCTGACACATAGCAAGAGTTTAGGAATTATGTTTAAGCCAAAAAGTGTATTTGCCTTATACAGAAGTTGAATCAAGTATTATTTAAGTGTTACATTAGTCAAATCAAAAACATAACCCCATTTACAATACACACACACACACACAAATACCTAGAAATGCACCTAACCAAGGAAGTAAAATATTTCTACAAAGAGAACTACAAAATACTGCTGAAAGAAAGCAGAGATGATGCAAACAAATGCAAAAACATTTTATGCTCATAGATTGGAAGAATCAATTTTGTTAAAATGGCCAAACAGCCCAGAGAAATCTATAGATTCCATGCCATTTCTATCAAACTACCAAGGCTATTTTGCACAGAATTAGAAAAATGATTCTAGAATTCACATAGAACCAATAAAGAGGCTCAAAAGCCAGAGCAATACTAAGCAAAAAAAACAAAGCTGTAGGTATCACACTATTCAACATCAAACTATACTATAAGTTAACAGTAACCAAAACAGCATGATACTGGTATGTAAACAGACACATAGACCAATGGAATAGAATAGAAAATTAAAAAAAGAAAGAAAGAAAGAAAGAAAGAAAGAAGAAAGAAAGAAAGAAAGAAAGAAAGAGAGAGAGAAAGCAAGCAAGCTGCACACCAACAACTATCTGCTTTTCAACAAAGTTGACAAAAATTAGCAATGGGGAAAGAACTCCTTATTGAATAAATGGAATAACTTGTTATCCATATGCAGAAGAAGAAAACTGGACCCCTACCTATCACCACATACAAAAATAAACTCAAGATGGATTAATGACCCAAATGTAAGACTTCAAGCTATAAAAATCCTATAAGAAATCCTAGGAAATACCATTCTGGATTTTAGACATGGCAAATAATTTATGATTAGGTCCTCAAAAGCAATTGCAACAAAAATAAAAATTGACAAGTGGGACCTAATTAAACTAAAAGCTTCTGCAAAGCAAAAGAAACTATTAACAGAGTAAAGAGACAGCTTACAGAATGGGAGAAAATATTCAGAAATTACGCATTTGAGAAAGTCTAATATCCTGAATCTGTAAGTAACTTAAGCAATTGGACAAGCAAAAAACAACCCCATTAAAAAGTGGACAAAGGATATGAACAGGCACTTCTCAAAAGAAGACATAAAAGCAGCCAACAAACCTATAGAAAAATACTCATCATCACTAATCATCAGAGAAATGCAAATCAAAACCACAGTGAGATACTATTTCATACCAGTCAGAATGGCTGCTATTAAAAAGTAAAAAAATAACAGATATTGATGAGGCTGCAGAAAAAAGGGAATATTCATACACTGTTGGGTGAGAATGTAAATTAGTTCAGCCATTGTGGAAAGTAGTTCTGATATTTCTCAATGAACTTAGAGCTACTCGACCCAGCCATCCCATTAGTGGGTATATAACAAAAGGAAAATAAATCTTTCTACCAAAAAGGCACATGTACTTAATTGCATGTTCATTGCAGCACTATTCACAATAGCAAAGACATGGAATCAATCTCGGTGCCCAACAAATGGTGAATTTGATAAAGAAAATATGGCACATATATACTATGGAATACTTCATTTCCATAAAAAAGAATGGAATCATCTACCTTGCAGCAACATGGATACGCCTGGAGGACATTATTGTAAGCAAATTAATGCAGGAGCAGATAATCAAATACTGCATATTCTCACTTCTAAGTGGGAGATAAACATTGACTACACATTGACATAAAGATGTAAACAAAAGACACTAGGGATTACTAGAGGGGAGAGAGATAAGAGTGGACAAGGGCTGAAAAACTACCTATTTGGTACTGTATTAGGTCATTCTTGCATTGCTATAAAAAGGTACCTGAGACTAGGCAATTTATAAAAAGAGGTTTAGTTGGCTCACAGTTCTGCAGGCTATACAGGAAACATGGCTTCTGGTGAGGCCTTAGGCAGCTTTTACTCATGGCAGAAGGCAAAGTGAGAGCTTGAAGGTCACATGGCAAAAACAGGAGTAAGAGAGAGAGTGAAAAGGAAGGTGCCACACACTTTTAAATTACACTATCTCGCAAGAACTCAGAGCATAAGCTCATTTATCACCAAAGGAATGGCCCAAGCCATTCATGAGTGAGTGAACCAACCCCATGATCCAACTACCTCCCCAGGCCCCACTTCCAACATTAGAGATTATAATTCAGCATGAGATTTAGGCAGGGGCAAACATCCAAAATATATTAGGTACTATGCTCACTACCTAAGTAATGGGATTATTCATACCCCAAACCTCAGCGTCAAGCAATATACCCATGTAACAATGTACTCTCTGAATCTCTCTGTACATGTACTCTCTGAATCTAAGATAAATGTTGAAACTGTTAAAAATTACAACAATAAACAATATTTCAAACACAAATAATTATTTAAGTAAAATATTTTCTTCAAAATATACTGTGAATAAGTCAAAATTTTGTATATTATTTTGTCTGGAGAATGTTTCACCTACATACATTTTATGTTTGCCTCCTTTCATACCTAGAACTCTATAAATACTGGCAGGAAGTGTCTACGATAGAAATAATTATAGAGGTTATGTAAGAACACGTTACGGAGTAAGAAAAATAATAATTAAAATATTTAATATGTTTTCATTATAAAACTAAGCCCACAAAACTTTCATATAGGATCAACAAGTCCAGTTGATAAAAGCAGGATGATAATTTACTCCTGGTAAACTCATTTACTTATCTTAGAACCATTATATCTTTCCAGTCTAATTTTAGGTATTTACATGCATTGTTTCTGAAAATAAAGTCATAAGAAATGAAATAGGAGAATGAACAGGTACATTTGTTCAATATGACACATTTGACCATAGGAAGATGAAAATGACATGCCTGACCTTAAAATGCAACCATCCTTTTTATAGATAATTCTGTTTTGTTAGGAATGCCAATCAAGTATTTCATGAATATATTTCAGTAGCTGTGAAATTTGATTAAAATTTAATGTAGCCTCACTTCTTCTCTAAGTCTGAAATAATTTAGATGGTCAACTGTCTGTGAAATTATAGTTTTACTTGTTAATTGTTCATGATCTTTGTAAGAAGAGAGTTCATGATCTTTGTAAGAAGAGAGTTAGTTTTACTTTGTTCTAAAAACTGATGGATATTATATTAACCAGATCACAATCTTATTATTTTCATATTTCTAACACGGCTTTTAATACAAAAAACAATTAATGATAAATACATTGTCTTCATGAAGGTCACAGACACATACACACCTACACACACCTACACACACACACACACACACACCATTCTGAAAATTGTTTCCAGAGTATTCATATGTAAACTGAGGCTACAAAAAATTATTGCTTAGTGAACATAAATATTATAGAATTTAGTGAATATTTGTAAATTGTGAGATATTGAGATCTGAAAGAGAAGGCAAAATAACATTTTATGTTATTTACAATAGGAAGCTCTCTAAGGAAAGAAAGTAACTACACAATAGCTAAAAATGGATATGGGATTATTGTCTTTACATATAGGGTACAAGCATAAGTAATCACTCAAAAAAAAGAGAGGAAATATGTTTTGCATCCTGAGTGGCATCGTGAAAATACTTGTGACCTCCCTTAAATAGAATTTTTTTTACCGTAGTTACATTATTCTAAGCCCATTATATTAGCTTTAAACAATCTTGAACCTTACTGGGGGAAATAAATTCAGAAATATAAGGTGGAGCAAGCAGAAGTATAGGTGCTGCGCTAAAGACTTGATTCTATCCTTCAAGTGGCTTGCAATTACTTAAGGAAGATAAGGCACATGAAACAATTACAAAACAAGACAGTGTGCTAATTTTTTACTGCTGTGTAACAAATTATCACAGATTTAGTCGCTTAAAACAACACTCATTTATTAACTTAATTTCTGTAGGTTAAAAGTTCAAGCAGGCTCAACTGGCTTTTCTGCTTATGGCATCAACAGGCCAAAATCAAGGTGTTGGCCCGACTGGACTCACATGGAGGCTCTGGGGAGAATATACTTTAAATAAAAGTTGTTGAATAATTCACGTTTGCAGTTTTGAGATTGAGGTTCTACTTTTTTGGCTGGCTGTCAGTGGGGGTGGGGGCCTACTTTCATTTTCTAGAGGCCACCTGTATTTCTTGGCACAGGACTCTCCCCACTTCAAGCCAGCAAGGGTGTTTTGAGTCTTATTCATATTTCATATCTCTCTGGCTTCTATCACAAGACAGAGGAAACTCTCTATGTGGTATATTGTTTCCTATCTTTTTACTTTCAACCTATTTTTGCCTTTAGATATAAAGCGTGTCTTATAGACAGCATGTGTTTGGATCATGATTTTTTGCCGATTGCTAATTTTGGAGTGTTTAATCCATTTATATTTAATAAAATTATTGATAAAGAAGGATTAACATCTGCTGTTTTTCTATTTGTTTCTCTATGCCTTATATCCTTTCTGTTTCTCTAGTCCTCCATTATTGCCTTCTTCTGCATTAAATAGATATTTTATAGGGTATTATTTCCATTCCCTATTGAATATATTTTAAAAATATAGTTAAATATAGTCATTTAACTATATTTTTTAGTTATGGTGCTAGTGTATTTTCCCAGTTTACAATTAACATTATAATAAACATTGTAGTTTCTATGAATACCAACTTTAAATAGTATAGAAAATCTTTGCCCAAATAAAGCTCCATTTCTTCCTCTTCTTTTTCTGGTATTATTTTCATTAAAATGATACACACACACACACACACACACACACACACACACACACACACACATAGTATTTTGATCAGCACAGACACATATTTATTATTTTATGTAGTTGTTTTCTAAATAATTTAGACTGTTGGAGCTAAAAACAGTAAATAGATTAATGTTGCCTTTTATTTTTACCTACGTAGTTACCTTGATTGGTGTCCTTTATTATATTGTGAAGATTTATGTTACTGTCTTATGTCCTTTCATTTAAGTCTGAAGAGCTTCCTTTAGTATTTTTTTCAGGGTAAGTCTGCTAATGATTTGTTGTCTCAGTTTTTGATCATCTGGAAATGTCTTAATGTTTCCTTCATTTGTGAAGCACAGTTTTGCGGGATATAGAAATCTTGCAGAATTCTTGTTTGAGATTCTTTTTCTTTCAACATTTTGCACATATCATTCCACTGCCTTCTAGTTTCCATGATTTCTAATGAGAAGGTGACTGATAATTTTCTTTGTTTTCTTTCTTATTTATTTTATTTTAGCGTTATCAAGGTATCATTTATATGCTAAAATTATACACATATGATACATACATCTTCATGAGTTTGGACATCAGTCTGGTTGACTGATGATCAAATTGAGGATCTCTTGTCCATGACAAGTGATTTTCTTTTGCTGCTTTCAATATTCTTTCTTTTTCTTTTCTTTTAGTAGTTTGAGGCATGAATCTCTCTGTATCCTACTTGAAGTTTGCTAAGCATCTCAGATGTGGGTATTAATTTTTTAAAATGAAATTTGTGTAAATCTAGACCATTATTTTAAAAATATTTGTTCTGCCCCTTTCCTCTCTCCTGCATATGTTGGTATGCTTGATTGTGTCCTACAAGTTTTGGAGGCCCCGTCCAGTTTTCTTCATTCTTTTTTATTTCTTTCCCTCAGACTGGATAATCCCAATTGTTCTATCTTCAAGTTTACTGATACATTCTCCTGACAACTTAATTCTGATCTTAAGCACCAATAGTGCATTTTTTATCTCATATTGTACATTTCAACTACAGAATTTCTATTTGGTTTGATTTAATAATTTTTATCTTTATATCGATATTTTCTGAGATGATAAATCATCTTATAATCCCTTTAATTTATTTGACGTGATACAATTTATATACATACATAGATATGTATTATTTGTATCTAGTGATTTGAACATCTGGGCTTCCTTAGGAATAGTTTCTATTGACTGCTTTTTTTTCCCTGTGTATGGGCCACATTGTCCTGCTTCATTTCAAGCCTTTTAATTTTTGGTTGAAAATTGGACCATTAAAATAATTAAATGTGGCAATTCTAGAAATAAGATCTTACTCGACCTGGTGGGTTTTTTATTATTATTGTTGTTGCTTTTGTTGTTTTGTTGTTGCTACTATTTGATTTTTTACTTACTTTCTTGGAGTTATTCTGTAAAGTCTGTATTCTCTCTCATGTGTACACACTAAGGACTAAGGTCTCTGATCAATTCATTTAATGGTAAGCTAGTGATTGGAAAGGGACGTTAAATGTCTTGAATCAATAAGTCCCTTTTTTTGCCAAGGAGCTCTGCATGCATGTTTAGGCATGTTT
Organism: Gorilla gorilla gorilla; assembly: GCF_029281585.2. Lineage (NCBI taxonomy): Eukaryota > Metazoa > Chordata > Mammalia > Primates > Hominidae > Gorilla > Gorilla gorilla. The sequence continues at coordinate 138,765,876 of NC_073247.2, forward strand.
TCAATGATTGGTAGGCAACTCACAATTCTACCTTAGCTTTTAATTTCTGCTTGTACAAGTATGTAGTCAGCCAGTGGTAGGAGATTTGGGCCTTTTCAGGACTTTCTTGGGAGTTTGCATGACCCTATGCAGGCAAGTTGCCTTCTAGATAATCAGGAAAGCAACTTTTGAAGTTTTGTTTGTGTTTTTACTTATTTTTGTTTTTGTTGTTGTTGTTTTTCTTTCCCTTCCCTACTCTATTGGAGTTTACAAAACCCACTATGGGATATCTCATTCCTCAGATCTTCCTTTTAAATTGTGTAGACAGCCTCTTATTTATCCCAACTGGTGTCACCAACACAGGCAGCTGTGACATTAAACAACAAGCTCTAATTGCTTTCAACAAAATGCCCTGGGGAATGGGATTTTCACACTGAAATAACTCTGAGTCATATTAAATAACAACAAGTGCTGTAAATTATTCTTTTCCAGGGAGCATCAAGACAAGTTAAATAAGAAAAATTCTCTTTAGATAGGTCTTTTTAAAGAAGATCCAAAACTATTCTTCCCCTTTGAGTGGCTACTATAATTCTGACCTTCATAGCTATTAAGTTTGCATAGTTAATCATTTCTAAGGTTACTGTGGTGATGGGAGAAAGGGATGAGAATAGTACAAGTTAAAATTCCACAAAGATCACTAAGGTTTGGCTGAGGTGTTTTCTTTGGGTTTGTTTTTTAAATAACTATGTATAAGAAAAAGAAATATGAGCATTCCTATTGTGGCAATCTTTTATTTTCAACATTATAAAATATTTGATTTTGACAGCTTTTGCTAGTGTTCATACTGGTGTAATGGAACAGGTGATTTTCAGAGCTGCTACTACATAATTTGACCATTTGTCCCATGTAGTTTGAGTTATCATTCCTAGTCGATGTATTGACTCTCTTAGAATGACAAAGTGTCTCTCTTTGTCTCTAGTAACACTCCATGTCTTGAGATATATTTTAATTGACATTAATATAGTCACTCCAGTTTTCTTATGCTCACTATTGCATGATGCATCTTTCCCATCTTTTTAACTTTCAACATACTTGAGTCTTTGTGCTTAAAGTAAGTCTCTTGTAGGGTAAAATGTAATTGCTTGCTGTTTTTAATCATGCCTAAAATTATCTGATTTTGGTTGTTGTATTTAGTTTTGACATCCTGCTATTTGCTTCCAATTAACTCTATCTTCCTTTGCCTCTGACCCTCTTATTCTACTTTTGTTAGTATTAATTACCTAGTTATAATATTCTATTTAAATTTTTCCGTTGGCTCTCCAGCAGTATCTTTTTGTTTTGTTACTTAATGGTTGTTCAAAGATTTTAACATAAATATTTTACTTGGCACAATCTATACAGTTTCAATATTAAATGACTTCCAAAAATTTAAAGAACATACAAGAATCTTGGACAAGTATATTTCCACTGAGTTCCAATTATTATTACTATTGTCACTAAGAATGTATTATACGTATTAAATGTTATAAGTTATAAATCTTTCAATACAATTAAAATTTTTGTTTTAAATAGTCAAATACTTTTAATGAACTTTAAGAAAAAAGAAAAATGTGTGTGTATAGTATTGTATATTAATACAGATGTTTGTCATGTTCAACGATGCTCATTCATGTAGACTTGAGTTGACATCTAGTGACATGCCATTATCCTTCAGCCTAGGCCTGGTTACCACTTATGATGTTCAAGGCCCTAGGACTCTAGAATCAGCAGGAGGCGATGACAGCCAAGCTTGTGTACTTCCCTTCAGGGAAGCAAGTTTGCTCCAGTCCTGGGCAGGTCCAGAGATGCCATATGAGAGCCAGGGCCTAGAGTTGGAAGCCTTAGGAATCTATCCAGTGCTCCATTCTGCTGCTGACCTGGCACCCAAGACACAAGACAAAGTGCTTCCCACTTTTCCCTCCCATTTTCCACAAGCAGAGGTGTCTCTCCCCGTGGCCCCAACCACCGCAGGCCCATAGCAAGTACTGTCTGCGTACCACTGATGCTCACTCAAGGCCCCAGGGCTACTCAATCAGCTAGAGGTGTATGCTGCCAGGCCTGGTACTCTTCCTTCAGGGTAGTGGGCTGCTGTCTGGCCCAGAGCAGGTCTGAAAATGCCATCCAAGAGCCAAAGCCTGGAAAGCAACCTACTCGGTGCTCTATCTCACTGTGGCTGAGCCGGTAGCTATGCTGATTTTGCGTTCTTATGAAGGTGCTTTTTTGTATGCATAGTTGTTCAATTTGCTGTTCCTGTAGGGAGGGCAATTAGTGGAGTCTTCTGTTTGGACATCTTGCTCTGCCTTCTCTTAAGTTTGGATGTAGTTAGAGTTAGTTACTTCTATTGAGTTTTCTATCCTTGAAAGCGGATTACACTTTGCTGTATCTTTGAATATCCAGTAAGTTTTGGAAACTAAATAGTTTAGTTTAGATAATATGTTTTAGATACTCTGGGTTCTGCTTTGTTCTTCTGGAGATTTTTATTGTTCTTGTTCTTATATGCAGTTACCTTGTTTGGACCCAAACATCATACTCTGTCCATCCTACAGAGTGCAGCAGTTGATATCTCTGCTCCTTCCTTACATCTTTCAACTGCTACTTTTTTTTTTTAAACTAGCTCCCTGGGTTTTCCCCAGCAAATGTAGTTTGTGCTTAGCCAAAATTTTGGACTGGATTGTGGTTTCTTTGCTTCTGTGGATTTTCTTTCAAATCTTCATCTGATTGGCTAGCTTTAGACTCTATCAACTAATACTTAAGCCAGTAAGTTTTCACTTTTTTACTTTCCAAGATGGCCACTGTTGGGGAATTAATGCAGTTGAAAAAGGAGCAACCTCAAAAAATTCATCCAGTGCAGTTCTGTCTCCTGGTGAAAAATTCCTTTCTAGTCTTTCTAATATTTTGTTTGTTTGTTTGTTTTTGAGGTGGTTTGTTTGCTTTTGCTCTGTCACCAGGTCTCTCCCTATATACATGTAGTTTCGTGGACAAGGGTAGAGTTACACTCAGATTTGGGGTCTCATTTTTTCTTATGTTTCTTGCTTCCAAGATTTTTCCCATAAATTTCTGGCTGCTCTTCCAATTCTAAATTCTGTTCCATTCTACCTCAATCTGGTAAAGTTACTGTTTTATCTGCACTATGGCTGTGTGGTTTTGGAGCTCCCTCCGATAAGAGAACTTCAAACTTGCAGTTCTTGTCCTTTGCAGATACGATTTTTTTTTTCTTAAGAGAAAACTCTCCTCTTAACTTTGTTCTGCTTTTGTTTGCTCTCCAGTACCTTTTAAATGTTGCTTCTTACTGTTCGTCCAGATTTTATCACCACTGTCTGCACACTACCTCTTCAACCCATTTTCACTATGAAAATTATTTCTAAGAAATAATTCTCCAGAAAAAAGTGTGTGTATAAACAACCTCATTGTAGCATTTTATATTAGTAAAATTTTAATAGTAAAGTAACTTAGGACAAATCATATCAGTGCAATATTGTGCATAAATAAGATGATTATGAAGGCTGTCCATTAACATAAAATGTGTACTTTATAATATTAGGTGATTAGAGAAGAATACAAAATTATATCTTCATGCACACATATTGACAATAGTTCGTAGGAGATGTGGAAAACTGGTAATTATTTATTTTATGAATGTAAAATTATAAAAAGCTTATTTGTATTCATTCATTCCTTCAAAAATTATGGTGAGTGCTACTAAATATCACTGTACATATATAGTTAAAACAAAAAATTACCACTCTTAAGGAACTTAAAATCTACCAGAAATGCTTATACAAATTAAGAGATTTTTTATAATGAACAAAATGTGCAAATATATAAACTATAAATTACACAATGGGAGTAGAAAAAGATCTTAAGTCTCCATTTTTTTTCTATTTAAAGTAATTAGATTTCTCATTCAAAAGTAATCCATGCTCGTTTTAGAAAAGAAAATGAAGATATATATTCACAGAGCAGGTGTAATCTTAGCTGATTTTTGAAGGAAGATAAGACTTTATCAAGTTGGTTCTGAGTTAGAGAACAGAGAGACAATTATTGGTCTTATTTATGGATTATGTTAAATTTTTTATAACTGAGCAATACAACGTTTAAGTCATTTCACAATAATATGCAGATTATATGCTACAACCCTAGCATATGGCAAAATAGACCTCACATTCATGGCTTGTGCCTTCTGGTTGTTTACAAACTGATAGTACTCATTTGAGTTAAAGTTATGTGAGGGATAGCTTACAGAAAATATAGTATTTGGAAGCCAAAATATACATACATAGATGTATACACACACACACACACATACACACACGGTCTATTAAATTTATCAGAAATAACGCCGCATACCTACAACTATCTGATCTTTGACAAACCTGACAAAAACAAGCAATGGGGAAAGGATTCCCTATTTAATAAATGGTGCTGGGAAAACTGGCTAGCCATATGTAGAAAGCTGAAACTGGATCCCTTCCTTACACCTTATACAAAAATCAATTCAAGATGGATTAAAGATTTAAACGTTAGACCTAAAACCATAAAAACCCAAGAAGAAAACCTAGGCATTACCATTCAGGACATAGGCATAGGCAAGGACTTCATGTCCAAAACACCAAAAGCAATGGCAACAAAAGACAAAATTGACAAATGGGATCTAATTAAACTAACGAGCTTCTGCACAGCAAAAGAAACTACCATCAGAGTGAACAGGCAACCTACAAAATGGGAGAAAATTTTCACAACCTACTCATCTGACAAAGGGCTAATATCCAGAATCTACAATGAACTCAAACAAATTTACAAGAAAAAAACAAACAACCCCATCAAAAAGTGGGCGAAGGACATGAACAGACACTTCTCAAAAGAAGACATTTATGCAGCCAAAAAACACATGAAAAAATGCTCATCATCACTGGCCATTAGAGAAATGCAAATCAAAACCACAATGAGATACCATCTCACACCAGTTAGAATGGCAATCATTAAAAAGTCAGGAAACAACAGGTGCTGGAGAGGATGTGGAGAAATAGGAACACTTTTACACTGTTGGTGGGACTGTAAACTAGTTCAACCATTGTGGAAGTCAGTGTGGCGATTCCTCGGGAATCTAGAACTAGAAATACCATTTGACCCAGCCATCCCATTACTGGGTATATACCCAAAGGACTATAAATCATGCTGCTATAAAGACACATGCACACGTATGTTTATTGCAGCATTATTCACAATAGCAAAGACTTGGAACCAACCCAAATGTCCAACAATGATAGACTGGATTAAGAAAATGTGGCACATATACACCATGGAATACTATGCAGCCATAAAAAATGATGAGTTCATGTCCTTTGTAGGGACATGGATGAAATTGGAAATCATCATTCTCAGTAAACTATCGCAAGAACAAAAAACCAAACACCGCATATTCTCACTCATAGGTGGGAATTGAACAATGAGATCACATGGACACAGGAAGGGGAATATCACACTCTGGGGACTGTGGTGGGGTGGGGGGAGGGGGGAGGGATAGCATTGGGAGATATACCTAATGCTAGATGACGAGTTAGTGGGTGCAGCGCACCAGCATGGCACATGTATACATATGTAACTAACCTGCACAATGTGCACATGTACCCTAAAACTTAAAGTATAATAAAAAAAAAAGAAAAAGAAAAAAAAAATTTATCATTTTATTTGACCTAAACCTTCAACTATGGCTTCAATAAAGAAGACATACCTAAAAATAAGCTGATTCTGAAAGTATGAACTTAGAAGCAAAGTAGTATTCTACAGCTTGTATTGTACCTGATAGCATACATCTTTTGTTATTTCACTCCTTTTTCCATGTTAAGCTTCTTGAGGGAGTGGACCATATTGGATTGATATCCTTACTCTCTACATAGTATTTGCATAATGACTTACATATAAAGTCCACTAAATAAATATTTCATAAATAATTTTTTACTAAAAATAGAAAATATGCTTCCAGAGACATATACACCAGAAAGGATCATCCTTATTGTTGAATTTGCTTGAATAATGCAATAAAAATATGTGAAACCACTTTAACCTCTATCACTGTCTTATTTGCTACTTTCTTCTCCCCTCTCTACCTCTGTTCTCATTTTAAGCTATAGTCAAATGGCTTCTCTTGTGGACTGTACATATGCAGTAAGAATAAAGATAATTTAATGTGGCTAAAACTGAAAGGAGAAATAAGAACATATGTGAAATAAATCCAAAGTTAAAATAGTTTTAAACCAATGAAGTGTATTTCTCAAGGCTATTTAAATGGAAGATCCATTCCTAACTGTTTATGCGTTCATAAAGATACAATTGTTCTGATGAAAGATTTTTTAAAAATTATTCTTAGCTTAGAGCACAGGCCTAACCATTTGGATCCAAGACCCAAAAATAAAACCTAAACATTTTAGTGTTTCTCACAAATGATTTGATGTTTGAGTTAAAGCTCAACCTTGGTAGATGAGTATAGTAGAATTCCGTCTCACTACAAGTGATCCACAACTCTCCATTAACAAATATTTACTATGTCTTAATATGTACTAGGTTTGGCGGTAGGTGCTGTGGTTGAAAAGGTGAAATAAACAGACATAGTCCCTATCCTCCTGGAGCTTACAGTATAGCAATCTTAACTAGTCTAATCATTATCTTTGGTTATAATAATCAATAAAATACTCACATTACCTACAAAAGTTAGCATAGAACAAGAAATAAATAACAGTTACTGGAAAAACCTAAAGATTTTCAACTGAAAGTCATATTTAGACTGGTTCTTTTGCTAATTGTGATAGTAATAATAGCTGATATTTAATGATTGCGTACCACTTGCTACATAGTGCTCTAAATCTCTGATAAGCATTGATTTATTTAATCATCACAATAAATGTTGGTAGCCTGCCTGTAATTATCTTCATTTTGCAAATGAGGAAACTGAGTCTTATGACATTAGTAAGCTGTCCGAGTAATCTAGTTAGAAAGCAACAGACCCACTGCAAGGCAAGTACTCCAGCTCCAGTGTCAGTGCTTTCCAACACACTGAAGCTCACTATGTGTCTAGGACACCCACAGATCCACACAGAGCATAACTTGAAGTTCATTTTCCAAATGGATAAAGGGATATCTAAAAATGCTTTAATTTTAGAAGAAACAAATTTAAAGGCCTGTGTGTGTGTGTGTGTGAAAGACTGGAAGAAACTATTGTAACTTCAATAAATTTACTACTTTGTTATTTAGTTTTATATGAATTTATTACAAATAATATAAATGGTGGAGGGGCTAGAAATTCATGACTCTTGTTTTAACAGTACAAAACAAAACTGTCACAACATAGCAACTTTGTGACAGCTATTGTACAGAGTGGATAATGATCATGGAGTTTATTATTGCAGGTAATGATACTATCATAAACCCTTTCGATGCATATAAACTTTTTGTAAGAGACATACTTGGTAAGATATGATGTAGTCATTCTAGACTGCTTTCCTGCTGTGTCCTCACATAGTGAGGAGAGAATGATCTCTCTGTCTTTCTCTCTCTCATTCTTCTGATATGGTCACTAATCTCATCATGAGGGCCCCACCCTCATGACCTCATCTGATTCTAATTTCTTCTCAAAGGCCTCATCTCCAAATATCACATTGGAAGTTAGGACTTCAACATATGAATTCTGGGCAGGGGAGGAACATAATTCAGTCCATAACAAGTCTTTATTCCATAATTTTTACATAAATCAGCACTCTTGCAAAAAGTAAATTTCTCTTTCTTAGTTACTCAACCTGTAGTTGGGCTTATTTAAAATATCTTCACTTAAAACATTCCGAGATTGACATATATGTATTATCTAGTCAACTCGGTTTTAAAAAAGTACAAATAAACAAAAATAAATTATCTCGACCTTCACTATAGGCTAGGGAAATTTTATTCTAGCAAGAGGATAGTAACTGTTCAAATATACCATGCAAACATTTCTAAACACCACCAGGTTTCCCAAAGTCACTGTGAAAAATATATTTGTCAAACTTCCAAAACAAAATCTTTCATAGTAGAGCTGAAAATTGACTTATTTAGTAACTCATTTAACAGAGGTGCATATTCTTTATAATTACATTAACATATGTTATTAACAAGTTTATTGAGTATGGGTGTTCTAATATCTCATGAGGCGCTTGACAATCCCATCTGCTGATGGGTGCCAGATAAAGAAACTAAAAGAGACACTGGTGCCTTTGGACTCACTGTAAACATAACATTACCCACAAATCATGCAGCCTCATGCTATCTGCCTATTATCTCTGTCTCTAAAAATACATCATACTAGAGAATATACTTTATGCATTACATTGTTGCATAAAATTCCTACTTGGAAAAGAGAAATCCATATCACCAAACTAATTTTCCATAACTAATGTGCGTATTACCCCATGCAATTTTAGAATATTCTCCTTCTTGAAAAGATTAAAATCATATCTCATGAGTGATTGCATAGCCCCTTTTTACCTTGAGGTGCAAGAAAATGAATAGGAGCAATTTTCCTTTCAATAGGCAATTGTAGATAAGTAAGCAATACACAGATTTACTTTAAAAAATCACCCAAAATTAGCCCATGTGGCTGAGGCAGTATCTTTACACATATACATAAAATAAATCTGATTAAGAATGCCTGTTATTTTTATTATGATATTTGCTCCTTGATTGTAATCTTAGACATCTCAAATTTTAAAATGAAATAGAAACTTCGAAAGTTAAAATAAAGCTTTTGTCAAAAATAGTAAACTCCCTCAACCCTACCGATCCAAGATCCAAATTTGTTTTTAAAAGTTTTCTGATTCTCTCCTAATGTATGACATAATTTTTTTCAGAGAGTTGCATTTGTTCGAAAGACTCTCTGCTCTGATTGACTCTTATACATTATAAAAATAAATATTTTTCAATTAAATAAGAGTGAATCTCATGAGCCTTAAAAAGTTGAAATCATGTGTCTGAGCCTAACCTATAATGTCCCTTGGCCCATTTTATTATCTATAATACTGTGATTACTCTTAGGTGTAGTAAAGGTACAATCAGCCAGAGAAAGAATACAAAATAGTCTAACTTTTAATTTTTCCCAACCCCAAATCTTTGATAACAAATAGAACCTCTACCTTTTTTTTGACATACCCAGAAATAAGTTTATCTTGTCAATATGTTATTTGGGAGGGCATTGCTTCTTTGGTTCAGTACTCAAGAGAAGCGTTGCATCTGTTTTCTAGTAATAAGCAACCCACACAGCAGGAAGAAGGCAGTTCATGTACTTTTGAATTTGATTATATACTGAAAAAATATTCATCGATCTGGATTGATGGTACATTTGTGTGTATATTATCTTTGCCTGCGTACTCAAATGGGGAATCTGTCTTTAATCTGACAGTATAGCTCATGAACATCCAAATTGAGCAAGTTTCAGATGCAAGCTAATCAAGTTCTCTCTGACAACCTCAGCAATCTTTCCGTTTTTGGTGGGATGACATATTCATCTTCCTCAATCACGCTATGACTAATGTATGAGAACGTTAACATCTTTCATTCTTTATATCTTTGTAGAGATAATTTGGAGAAGAGAGTAGATACTGTGTGCCACATTAGGGCTTGTTTTGCTCATTCTTTAGACAATTAAAAGGAGACAAGTGAATATAAAATATGACAATGTTAATATTTATTTTCAGCAATAACGTTTTCACTTGAAAGCCTCCCTTTTGAGTGGGAGTTTCTTGCCAACTCATTTGTCTATCATATTTCTATTGAAATGAATGTTCGTCATTTACCGTGTGTTATGTGCTGTGCTGAGATCTTTGGGGCATCTTTTCCAACAAGGCAGTCTCGAACTGGTTAAGCATCTCTTCTTTGAAACAGTCAAATAGAAAACTATCCTAACTCAGATATACAAAAGGTAATTTGTGCTGCTATATCAGAATACCTGAGATTGGGTAATTTATAACAAACAGAAATTTATTGATGCACAGTTCTAGAGGCTGGAAAGTCTGAGATTGAGAGACTGGCACCTAATAAAGGGATGCTTGCTGTGCCATGCCATGAAGAAAGGGTAAAGAGAGGGTACGAGAGACCGAGGTGGGGACAAACTCATCCTTTCATAAAAAACCACTCTCATAATAATGAACCTACATTCACAATAATGTCATAATTTCATTTTTGAGGTTGGTGCCCCATGACCTAAACACCTCTATTAAGCCCTCCCTCCATATACTGGGGGCCAAATTTCCAATACATGAATTTTAGGGAACACACTCACACCATAGCAGTAATATAAGAACCTATGGTAGACTGGGGATTCCTTTTAAGAGATGCTCAAATCAATATGTTGAAAGATAAAAATGTTTTGGAATGTTTTAAGGGCATTTATTTTGCTAATTGTTAAAGTAATAGAAGCTACATTAAGATCATATTCATGGTAGTATTTAAAATGTGTTAATTTATTTCTCTTTTCTACTTTTCTTATAAATTATTTTCTTTTACTATTATGTCCCAATTCCATAATGTGTAATTTGGCATGGCTTGTTTCCTGTTACATAATACTTTTGATATTTATCCTTTTTCCCCTCTGCTTTATTGCAGTATACTTGGCAAATATAAATTGTCTGTATTTGAGGTGCACGATGTGATGTTTTGATATACATATACACTATGAAATGATGACCACCATCAAGCTAATTAGCACATCCATCGCTTCTTCTACTTACTCTTTTTTGTGTATGTGTGTGCATGTGCATAGTTAGAACACTTAAGGGTTTCCTTTTTTTTTAACTTTCTCCCTATCTTTTGACTTTATGGTAATAACCATGCTAACAGGTCTGAGGTGATATGAAGGTTTTGATTTGCAATTTCTTGATGATTAGAATTAGTGCCGTTGAATGCTTTTTTATGTACCTCTTGGCCATTTGCATGTCTTATTTGAAAAAAAAAATGTCTATTCAGGGCTTTTGGCCATTTTTAAATGTTTTTTTTTTGGTATTGACTTGTATATATTTTCCCTTAATTTTGGATATTAGGCCTCTATCAGATAGATGGTGTGCAAATATTTTCTTTCATTCCATAGGTTTCCTTTTCTGTTCATTGATTGTTTCCTTCACTGTGCATATTTTTTGAAATTTCCCGTATTCTCATTTTTTAAAAATTTTACTTTTGTTACCTGTGCTTTTGGTATCATATCCAAAAAATAATTGTAAAGTCCAATATCAAGGACATGTTCCCTGTGTATGCTTTTAATATTTTTAAGGTTTCAGGTCTTAGATTTAAGTATTTTTTAAACTATTTCACTTGATTTTTGTGAAATGTCTAAGATAAAGGTCTAATTTCATTCTTTTACATGTGGATATTCAGTAACATCTTTTGAAGAGACTATTCTTTCTACATTGCATATTTTTGGTACCATTTTTGGAGATTAATTGATTATGTCTAACTAATCTCTTAAGACAGTTAATGGTGCAAAAAATACAAGAGAAAATGGTGCAAAAAAAATACAAGAGAGACTCGCAGGATCCAGTGGAAGAATATACTAGTCAAGTTCATTGAAGTTGCAAGGAAGAGGAAAAATAGGTTAACTTTGCTTTTGGAGATTTATTATAAAAATATGCAAGAATGATAATGTGTTAAAGGTCACTCTATCAACCATCTAGTCGGAGATGTGCAGCACAATTTATGAAAACTGGAAAATTTGCTAAGTGTTTCTTTTTCTGGAAGCCAGAGCTTAAATAACCTATTTTCTCTTTGTAACTCTAACACAATCGCCTAAATGAAGAATGCAACTGACTTGATTGATTGCTATCCTATATGGAATAACTCATATACAGCTAGCCTTCTTCAAAACAAGGCCATATACTGTTGTCTTCAAACAAGCACTGGGGGTTCTAGTATATTCCTAAGTTTAGGGAAGCGGGAATCATTTCAGTCTGAGCTAGTGTCAATGCTATGTCATTGTAGTCAATGCATGAGAGAGGACACTAAAACATAAATCATTAGCAAGTGAAGTTATATAAAAATAGTATTAAATGTCCTCTACAGTATTTTCATTCAGATGAACATATTTTAATTTGCCTCTGTTTTCCACTTTATTTCCAAGAATTTTGAAACTGGTTATTTAACAGATATATTAATAAAAAGTTTTGTATAGAAACTTTGCTTATTTTAAACATTGAACAACTTCAGTAGGTCTCCTTTCCATTGAACTTGTCAGAACTTTTAATATGTACTGTAAATTTTCAAAAGAAAAGGGATTCCTTCATTTTATTTGTCATCTTTTCTTTTATTTCTTTCTATGAAACAATTTGTTCTCAGTGTACACATTAACACGCATTTGTTCTTAAAGTACAATTTTGGAAAGCACAGTAATTTAAGGTGTAATATTTCCTTTTGTCAGTTTTAATGTAATAGTCAAACTCTCCTCAATTCCTGATTTGCTAGTGTATTACAAAACCGAACTACATAATTATGAAGAAACATAGACATGGGAATATAGACAATATCACAGTGGATTGCTTCACTCATCTAATTTATCCTGCATAATATAGTGTTTTTTGTTTAATTTTACCCAAGAATACCTCTGGCATTTCTTATTCTGCATGTAGTTGTCATATAGTATTTCCAGATTATTTCTCAGGAAGATTTTGAAGCTCTAAAGGAGGAAGAAGCCATGAGAATCTTGTATCAGGATCTAAGTTTGTAGTTTGGCAATTGCTGGGATCATACTTTGCATTCTTTGGCTATATTTTTTGGCAAAGAGCTGATTCAGGTAACTTTCTTCAGAAGGATTTATGATATTTGGCAAGTATATTGAGGTTTCATAGTTATTACTTGAAACCCATGCAGTTCAAAGAAATAATGTATTTAAGGAAAGATTAATGATTTTTGGTTTATTTTCTTTAGCTCTAAAGAAATTAGGAAGAAAAGAGAGAACTGATGGAGCAAAATTCCAGATTAGTGAAGACAGAGTGAAATAATACAGTGGTTCTGCTGTCCTTGAGTTCTAAATAAAGTTCCTGAGAGTTCCTGGAAATGACCAAATTACTATACAATCTAGCATCCATTTAGATAGATGACCATCTGTTTAGAAATATAGAAGGTTGGCGGAGGGGCCAAGATGGCCACTTAGAAGCAGCTGGGTTAGAGGCTTTCACAAAATGACAAGTGAATTCTGCACCTTCAACTGAGGTATCCAGGTTCTCACATTGGGACTGACTAGGCAGAGGGCTCAACACACCGAGAGCAAGGAAAACTAGGTTGGGGTTATGGCCCACCTGGGAGTGGCACAGAGACAGGGTAGCCCCCACCCCAGCCAAGGGAGTCAGTGAGGGATTCTGCGGCCCTGCCCAGGAAAACATGTTTTTCCTACATATCTTTGCAATCCGCGATCAGGAGATTCCCATGTGAGCCCATGTCACCATCCTTGGGTCTGAAGCACAGAGCTGTGTGGTGTCTCAGTGGGGCAGCCACTCACTTGGTTGCTTGGGAAACCCAGGAGTTTTGCATACTCTGGCCCAGGAATTCCAGCAAGGTGGGAGATCCTGTGCATTCCCCCTAGAAGGGGGCTGCATCCAGGGAGCTAAGTGGCATCATTCTGTGGGCCACACTCCCACAGCACCTCACAAGTTAAGACACACTGAGTTGGAATGTCAGCCAGCCAGTGGCAGCAAGCTGGAGATGGCATGAGACATGAGACAGACCAAGTTCTCAGGGGGAGGAGCAGCTACCACATCTGCCATTCCTCAGGCCCTCTAGTCTGCCAACACCAGGGCCTTGGAGTAATTTCCCACAACACAGCACAGCTGTTGTTCCTGATCATGGCCAGTCTGTTTCTTTAAGTGAGACCCTGATCCATCCCTCCTCACTGGGTGGGACTTCCCTGCGGAAATTTCAGCAACTACAGTCATGGTTATACAGGCAGAACTCTAATCTCTCCCTGGGATGGAGTCCCTAGGGAGAGGGGCAGCTGCTGACCCTGTGGTTCAGCCAACTTCGTCTTTCCAGGTCCCTGAACCTGTTCCTACTGATTGGGTAAGACCACCCAACAGGGCTCTCCAGACACCTCCTACAGGAGTGTCCTAGCTGGCATTAGTTCCTGAGACGGAGCTCCCAGAGAAAAGAACAGGCTGTCATCTTTTCTATTTCACAGCCTTCACTGGTGCTACCTCCAGGTGTGAGAGGGACTGAGAGGACTAGGGTCTGAAATGTACCCCCAGCAAACAGCAGCGGCTCTACGAAAAAGTAACCTGATTGCTAAAGGAGAAACAAAGAAAGAAAGAAACAAAACAGAAAGCAACAACGTCAACAAAAAAAGACCCCACAAAAACCCTAATCAAAGGTCAGTAACCTCAAAAATTAAAGGTAGATAAGGCCACAAAGATGAGAAACAATCAAGGCAAAAATACTGAAAACTCAAAAAGCCAGTATGCCTCTACTCCTCCAAATGACTGCATCACCTCAAGCAAGGGTACAGAGCTGGGCAGAGGCTGAGATGGATGAATTGAATAGGCTTCAGAAAGTGGGTAATAATAAACTTCACTGAGTTTAAGGAGCATGTTGTAAGCCAATACAAAGAAGGTAAGAATTACGATTAATAAAAGGGGGCTGATAACTATTATAGTCAATTTAGAGAGAAGCATAACTGACCTGATGAAGCTGAAAAACACAACACAAGAACTTCACAATGCAATCACAAGTATCAACAGAAGAATAGACTAAGGGGAAGAATTAATATCAGAGCTTAAAGACTATCTTTCTGAAATAAGACAGGCAGACAACAATAGAGAAAAAAGAACAAAAAGCAGTGAACAAAATCTCCAAGAAATATGGGACTATGTAAAAAGACTGAATCTATGACTCATTGGGGTACCTGAAAGAGATGGGGAGAAAGGTACCAAGTTGGAAAACATACTTTAGGATATCATCCAGGAGAACTTCCCAAACCTAGTGAGACAGGCCAACATTCATATTCGGGAAATCCAGAGAACCCCATTAAGCTACTCCAGGAGAGGATCAACCCCAAGACACATAATCATCAGATTCTTCAATGTCAAAGTGAAAAAAAAAATGTTAAGTTCAGCCAGAAAGAAAGACCAAGTTACCTACAAAGGGAAGCCCATCAGGCTAAAAGTGAACCTTTTCAATGGAAACATAACAAGCCAGAAGAAATTGGGGGCCAATATTCAACATTCTTAAAGAAAAGAATTTCTGGCTTCCATTCCAAGATGACCAAATGGGAACAGCTCTGGTTTGCAGCTCCAAGCGTGATTGATGCAGATGATGGGTGATTTCTGCATTTCCAACTGAGGTAGCTGGTTCATCTCATTGGGACTGGTTGGACAGTGGGTGCAGCACACAAAGGATGAGCCAAAGCAGGGTGGGGCATCGCCTCACCTGGGAAGCACAAGGGGCCGGGGGATTTGCCTTTCCTAGCCAAAGGAAGCCGTGACAGACTGCACCTGGAAAAATGGGACACCCTGCCCAAATACTGCGCTTTTTCCACAGTCTTAGCAACCAGTAGACCAGGAGATTCTCTCCTGTGTGGGTCCCATGCCCACAGAGCCTTTCACACTGCTAGTGCAGCACTCTGAGATCAACTTGTGGGGCAGCAGCCTGGCGGGGGGAAGGGCGTCCACCATTGCTGAGGCTTTAGTAAGTAAACAAAGCGGCCAGGAAGCTCAAACTGGGCAAAGCCCAACGCAACTAAACAAGGCCTACTGTCTCTATAGACTCCACTTCCATGGGCAGGGCATAGCTGAACAAGAAGCAGCAGAAACTTCTGCAGACTTAAAAGTCCCTGTATGACAGCTCTGAAGAGAGCAGTGGTTCTCCCAGCATGGTGTTTGAGTACTGAGAATGGACAGACTGCCTCCTCAAGTGAGTCCCTGACCCCCATGTAGCCTAACTGGGAGACAACTCCCAGTATGGACCGACAGACACCTCATACAGGCAGGTGCCCCTCTGGGATGAAGCTTCCAGAGGAAGGATCAGGGAGCAATGTTTGCTGTTCTGCAATATTTGCTGTTCTGTAGCCTCAGCTGGTTATACCCAGGCAAACAGGGTCTGGAGTGGACCTCCGGCGAACTCCAACAGACGTGCTGCTGAGGGACCTGACTGTTAGAAGAAAAACTAACAAACAGAAAGGAATAGCATCAACATCAACAAAAAGGACATCCACACCAAAACCCCATCTGTAGGTCACCAACATCAAAGACCAAAGTTAGATAAAACCACAAAGATGGGGAGAAACCAGAGAAAGGGTATCAGTGATTGAAGATGAAATTAATGAAATAAAGCGAGACAAGAAGTTTAGAGAAAAAAGAGTAAAAAGAAACAAACAAAGCCTCCAAGAAATATGGGACTATGTGAAAAGACCAAATCTACATTTGATTTGTGTACCTGAAAGTGACAGGGAGAATGCAACCAAGTTGGAAAACACTCTTCAGGATATTATCCCAAAAAACATCCCCAACCTAGCAAGACAGGCCAACATTTAAAATCAGGATATACAGAGAACACCACTAAGATACTCCTCAAGTAGCACAACCCCAAGTCACATAATCATCAGAGTGACCAAGGTTGAAATGAAGAGAAAAATGTTAAGGGTAGCCAGAGAATAAGGTCAGGTTACCCACAAAGGGAAAACCATCAGACTAACAGCAGATATCTCACAGAAAACCTACAAGCCAGAGGAGAGTGGGGGTAGGGCAAATATTCAACATTGTTAAAGAAAAGAATTTTCAACCCAGAATTTCATATCCAGCCAAACTAAGCTTCATAAGAGAAGGAGAAACAAAATCCTTTATAGACAAGCAAATGCTGAGGGATTTTGTCACCACCAGGCCTGCCTTACAAGAGCTCCTGAAGGAAGCACTGAACATGGAAAGGAATAACTGGTACCAGCCACTGCAAAAACATGCCAAGTTGTAAAGATCATCAATGCTATGAAGAAACTGCATCAATTAATGGGCAAAATAACCAGCTAACATCATAATGACAGGACCAAATTCACACATAACAATATTAACCGTAAAAGTAAGTGGGTTAAATGTCCCAATTAAAGGACACAGACTGGCAAATTAGATAAAGAGTCAAGACCCATCAGTGTGCTGTATTCAGGAGACCCATCTCACATGCAGAGACACACATAGGCTCAAAATAAAGGGATGGAGGAAGTCTACCAAGGAAATGGAAAGCAAAAAAAGGAGGGGTTGCAATCCTAGTCTCTGATAAAACAGACTTTAAACGAACAAAGATCAAAAGAGACAAAGAAGGCCATTACAAATTCAACAAGAAGAGCTAACTATCCTAAATATATATGTACCCAACACAGGAGCACCTGGATTCATAAAGCAAGTCCTTAGAGACCTACAAAGAGACTTAGACTCCCACACAATAATAATGGGAGACTTTAACACCCCACTGTCAATATTAGACAGATCAACAAGACAGAAGGTTAACAAGGATATCGAGGACTTGAATTCAGCTCTGCACCAAGCAGACGTAATAGACATCTACAGAACTCTCCACCCCAAATCAACAGAATATACATTCTTCTCAGCACCACATCACACTTATTCTAAAATTGACCACATAATTGAAAGTAAAGCACTCCTCAGCAAATGAAAATAAACAGAAATCACAACAAACTGTCTCCGAAACCACAGTGCAATCAAATTAGAACTCAGAATTAAGAAACTCACTCAAAACTGCTCAACTACAAGGAAACTGAACAAACTGCTCCTGAATGACTACTGGGTAAATAACAAAATGACAGCTGAAATAAAGATGTTCTTTGAAACCAATGAGAACAAAGACACAACATACCAGAATCTCTGGGACACATTTAAAACAGTGTGTAGAGGGAAATTTATAGTACTAAACGCACACAAGAGAAAGCAGGAAAGATCTAAAATCAACACTCTAACATCACAATTTAAAGAACTACAGAAGCAAGAGCAAACAAATTCAAAAGCTAGGAGAAGGCAAGAAATAACTACGATCAGAGCAGAACTGAAGGAGATAGAGACACAAAAAGCCTTCAAAAAAATCAATGAATCCAGGAGCTGGTTTTTTGTAATGATTGACAAAATTGATAGATTGCTAGCAAGACTAATAAATAAGGAAAGAGAGAAGAGACAAATAGACGCAATAAAAAATGATAAAGGGGATATCACCACAGATCCCACAGAAATAAAAACTACCATCAGGGAATACTATAAACACCTCTACGCAAATAAACTAGAAAATCCAGAAGAAATGGATAAAATTGTGGACAAATACCCCTCCCAAGACTAAACCAGGAAGAAGTTGAATCCCTGAATAGACCAATAACAGGCTCTGAAATTGAGGCAATAATTAATAGCCTACCAACC
This sequence comes from Gorilla gorilla gorilla, assembly GCF_029281585.2. NCBI lineage: Eukaryota > Metazoa > Chordata > Mammalia > Primates > Hominidae > Gorilla > Gorilla gorilla. The sequence continues at coordinate 138,784,295 of NC_073247.2, forward strand.
AAAAAAAGTCCAGAACCAGACGGATTCACAGCCGAATTCTACCATAGGTACAAAGAGGAGCAGGTACCATTCCTTCTGAAACTATTCCAATCAATAGAAAAAGAGGGAACCCTCCCTAACTCATTTTATGAGGCCAGCATCATCCTGATACCAAAGCCTGGCAGAGACACAACAAAAAAAAAAAGAGAATTTTAGACCAATATCCCTGATGAACATCAACGCGAAAATCCTCAATAAAATACTCACAAACCGAATCTAGCAGCACATCAAAAAGTTTATTCACCACAATCAAGTCAGCTTCATCCCTGTGATGCAAGGCTGGCTTGACATATGCAAATCAATAAATGAATCCATCACATAAACCAAACCAATGACAAAAACCACATGATTATCTCAATAGATGCAGAAAATGGCTTCAACAAAATTCAACAGCCCTTCATGCTAAAAACTCTCAGTAAGCTAGGTATTGATGGAACGTACCTCAAAATACTAAGAGCTATTTATGACAAACCCACAGCCAATATCATACTGAATGGGCAAAAACTGGAAGCATTCCATTTGAAAACTAGCACAAGACAAGGATGCCCTCTCACCACTCCTATTCAATATAGTGTTGGAAGTTCCTGCCAGGGCAATCGGGCAAGAGAAAGAAATAAAGGGTATTCAATTAGGAAAAGAGGATGTCAAATTGTCCCTGTTTGCAGGTGACATGATTGTATATTTAGAAAACCCCATCATCTCAGCCCAAAATCTCCTTAAGCTGATAAGCAACTTCAGCAAAGTCTCAGGATACAAAAATCAATGTGCAAAAATCACAACCATTCCCATACACCAATAACAGACAAACAGAGAAACAAATCATGAGTGAACTCCCACACACAGTTGCTATAAAGAGAATAAAATACATAGGAATCCAACTTACAAGGGATGTGAAGGACCTCTTCAAGGAGAACTACAAACCGCTGGTCAATGAAATAAAAGAGGATACAAACAAATGGAAGAACATTCCATGCTCATGGATAGAAAGAATCAATATCATGAAAATGACCATACTGCCCAAGGTAATTTATAGATTCAATGCCATCCCCATCAAGCTACCAATGACTTTCTTCACAGAATTGGAAAAAAACTACTTTAAAGTTCATATGGAACCAAAAAAGAGCCGACATAGCCAAGATGATCCTAAGCCAAAATAACAAAGCTGGAGGCATCACGCTATCTGACTTTAAACTATACCACATGGCTACAGTAACCAAAAAAGCACGGTACTGGTACCAAAACAGAGATATAGACCAATGGAACAGAATAGAGTCCTCAGAAATAACACCACACATCTACAACCATCTGATCTTTGACAAACCTGACAAAAACAAGAAATGGGGAAAGGATTCCCTATTTAATGAATGGTGCTGGGAAAACTGGCTAGCCATATGTAGAAAGCTGAAACTGGATCCCTTCCTTACACCTTATACAAAAATCAATTGAAGATGGATTAAAGACTTAAATGTTAGACCTAGAACCATAAAAACCCCAGAAGAAAACCTAGGCAATACCATTCAGGACATAGGCATGGGCAAGGGCATCATGACCAAAACACCAAAAGCAATGGCAACAAAAGCCAAAATTGAGAAATGAGATCTAATTAAACTAAAGAGCTTCTGCACAATAAAAGAAACTACCATCAGAGTGAACAGGCAACCTACAGTATGGGAGAAAATATGTGCAATCTACCCATCTGACAAAGGGCTAATATCCAGAATCTACAAAGAATTTAAACAAATTTACAAGAAAAAAACAACCCTATCGAAAGTGGGCAAAGGATATGAACAGACACTTCTCAAAAGAAGACATTTATGCAGCCAACAGACACGAGAAAAAATGCTCATCATCACTGGCCATCAGAGAAATGCAAATCAAAACCACAAAGAGATACCACCTCACAGCAGTTAGAATGGTGATCATTAAAAAGTCAGGAAACAACAGATACCAGAGAAGATGTAGAGAAACAGGAATGCTTTTACACTGTTGGTGGGAGTGTAAATTTGTTCAACCACTGTGGAAGACAATGTGGTGATACCTCAAGGATCTAGATCTAGATATACCATTTGAACCAGTGATCCTATCACTGAATATATACCCAAAGGATTATAAATCATGCTACTATAAAGACACATGCACATGTATGTTTATTGTGGCACTATTCACAATAGCAAAGACTTGGAAGCAACCCAAATGTCCATCAATGAAAGACTAGATTAAGAAAATGTGGCACATATACACCATGGAATACTATGTGGCCATAAAAAAGGATGAGTTCATGTGCTTTGCAGGGACATGGATGAAGATGGAAACCATCATTCTCAGCAAACTATCACAAGGAGAGAAAACCAAACACCGCATATTCTCACTCTTAGGTGGAAATTGAACAATGAGAACGCTTGGACACAGGGCGGGGAACATCACACACTGGGGCCAGTCATGGTGTGGGAGGCAGGGGGAGGGATAGCATTAGGAGAAATACCTAATGTAAATGACAAGTTGTTGGGTGCAGCAAACCAACATGGCACACATATACCTATGTAATAAAACCTCATATGTACCCTAGAACTTAAAGTATAAGAAAAAAAAAAGAAAAGAAATTTCAACCTAGAATTTCATATGCTGCCAAACTAAGCTTTATAAGCGAAGGAGAAATAAGATTCTTTTCAGACAAGCAAATGCTGAGGGAATTTATCACCACCAGGCCTGCTTTGCAAGAGCTCCTGAAGGAAGCACTAAATATGGAAAGGAAAGACTGTTACCAGCCACTACAAAACCACACTGAAGTAAACAGACCAGTGACACTATGAAGCACACACATCAACAAGTCTGCAAAATAACTAGCGAACATCATGACAGCATGAAATTCACACACAACAATATTAACCTTAAATGTAAAGGGATAAATGCCCCAATTAAAAGACACAGCATGGCAAGCTGGATAAAGAGTCAAGATCCATCAGTATGCTGTCTTCAAGAGATCCATCTCACATGCAAAGACACACATAGGCTCAAAATAAAGGAATGGAGTAAAATTTACCAAGCAAATGGAAAATAGGCAAAAGCAGAGATTGCAATCCTAGTTTCTGACAAAACAGATTTAAACCAGCAAAGATCAAAAAAGACAAAGCATTACACAACAGTAAAGTGTTTAATACAACAAGAAGAGCTAACTATCTTAAATATATTTTTACCTAATGCAGGAGTACCCAGATTCATAAAGCAAGTTCTTAGACACCTTTACAGAAACAGACTCACACACAATAATATTTGGAGACTTTAACACCCCACTGACTATACTAGACAGATCATCAAGACAGAAAATTAACAAATCTATTCAAGAGCTAAACATAGCTCTGGATCAAGTGGATCTGATAGATATCTACAGAACTCTCCATGCCAAAACAACAGAATATACATTCTTCTCATCTCCATGTAGCACTTACTCTAAAATTGATCACACAATCCGAAGTAAAACACTCCTCAGCAAATGCAAAATAACTGAAATTATAACAGTCTCTCAGGCCACAACACAATCAAATTAGAACTCAAGATTATGAAACTCACTCAAAACCACCCAACTACATCAAAATTGAACAACCTGCTCCTGAGTTACTCCTGGGTAAATAATGAAATTAAGGCAGTAATCAACAAGTTCTTTGAAACTAATAAGAACAATAGGACAACATACCAGTATCTCTGGGATGCAGCTAAAGCAGTGTCAAGAGGGAAATTTATAGCACTAAATTCCCACATCAAAAATCTAGAAAGATCTCAAATCAGCAACCTAACATCCCAACTAAAAGAACTAGAGAACCAAGAGCAAACAAACCCCAAAACTAGCAGAAGACAAGAAATAACAAAGATCAGAGCAGAAGTAGAGGAGATAGAGTCATAAAAGCCCTTCAAAAATCAACGAATCCAGGAGCTGATTTCTTGCCAAAAATAATATAATAGACTGCTATCTAGACTAATAAAAAAGAAAATAGAGAATAACCAAATAGACAAAATCAAAAATGAGAAGGGGGTATCAGCAATGACCCGGCAGAAATACAAACAACCATCAGAGTATACTATAAACACTTATATGCAGATAAACTAGAAAATCTAGAAGAGTTGGATAAACTCCTTGGAACATGCACCCTCTCAAAACTGAATGAGAAATAAATTGAACCCCTGAATAGATCAATAACAAATTCTGAAATGGAGGCAGTAATAAATATCCTACCAACAACCCAAAAAAGCTCAGGATCAGATGGATTCACAGCTGAATTCTACAAGAGGTACAAAGAAGAGCTGGTATAATTTTTACTGAAACTATTCCAAACAATTGAAAAGGATGGACTCCTCCCTAAATTATTTTTATGAGACCAGCAGTATCCTGATGTCAGAAGTTGGCAGGAATACAACAAAAAACGAAAACCTCAGGCCAATATCCTTGATGAACATAAATGCAAAAACCCTCAATACAATACTGACAAACCAATTCCAGCAGCACATCAAAAAGCTTATCTGCCATGATCAAGGTGGCTTCATCCACAGGATGCAAGGTTGGTTCAACACATGCAAATCAATAAATGTAATTCATCACATAAACAGAACTAAAGAAAAAACACCTGATTATCCCAATAGATGCAGAAAAGACCTCCAATAAAATTCAACATCTCTTTATGTTAAAAACTGTCAATAAACTAGGTATTGAAGCAATATACCTTAAAATAATAAGAGCCATATATGACAAACCCACAGTCAATAGTATACTGAATGGGCAAAAGTTGGAAGCATTCCTTCTGAAAATTGACGCAGACAAGGAGGCCCTCTCCCTCCACTCCTATTCAACATAGTATTGGAAGATCTGGCCAGGGCAGTTGGGCAAGAGAAAGAGAGAAAGGGTATTCAAATAGGAAGAGAGGAAGTCAACTTTTGCAGATGACATAATCCTGTATCTAGATAACCCCATCGTCTCAGCCCCAAAGTATCTTAAGCTGATATGCAAATTCAGGAAAGTCTCAGGATACAAAATTAGTGTGCAAAAATTACTAGCCTTTCTATACACCAACAAGAGGCAAGCAGAGAGCCAAATTATGAATGAACTGCCATTCACAATTTCTACAGAGAGAAAAAAATACCTCGGAATACAGCTAACAAAGGAAGTGAAGGAACTCTTCAAGGAGAACTACAAACTACTGCTCAAATACATCAGAAGACACAAACAAATGGAAAAATATTCCATGCTCATGAGTAGGAAGAATCAATATTGTGAAAATGGCCATAATGCCTAAAGTTACTTATAGATTTAATGCTATTTAAATTAACTATTAAACTACCATTGACATTCTTCACAGAATTAGGAGAAACTATTTTAAAATTCATGTGGAATTAAAAAAGAGCCTGCATAGCTAAGACAATCCTAAGCAAAAATAACAATGCTGGAGGCATCATAATACCTGACTTCAAACTACACTACAAGGCTATAGTAACAAAAACAACATGGTACTAGTACAAAAACATACATATAGGCCAATGAAACAGAATAGAGAACTCAGAAATAAGACCACACACCTACAACCATCTGATCTTCAACAAACCTGACAAAAACAAGCAATGGGGTAAGGTTCCCTATTTAATAAATGGTGCTGGGAGAACTGGCTAGCAATGTGCAGAAAATTAAAACTGGACCTGTTCCTTACCCCTTATACAAAAATTAACTCAATATGAATGAAAGACTTAAACCCAAAACTATAAAAATCCTAGCAGAAAATCTAGACAATACCATTCAGGACACAGGCAATGGCAAAGATTTTATGACGAATATGCCAAAAGCAATAGCAACAAAAGCAAAAATTGATAAATGGGATCTCATTGAACTAAAGAGCTTGTGCAGAGCAAAATAAACTATCATCAGAGTGAACAGACCACCTACAGAATGGGAGAATTTTTTTTCTATCTATCCATCTGACAAAGGTCTAATATCCAGAGTCTACAAGAAACTTAAGAAAATTTACAAGAAAAAAAAAACATTAAAAAGTGGACCAAGAGCATGAACAGTCACTTCTTAAAAGAAGTCATTCATAAGGCCAACAAACATGAAAAAAAGCTCAACATAACTGATCATCAGAGAAAAGCAAATCAAAACCACAATGAGATACCATGTTATGCCAGTCAGAATGGCAATTATTAAAAAGTCAAGAAACAGCAGATGCTGGTGAGATTGCAGAGAAAAAGGAACACTTTTACACTGTTGGTGGGAGTGTAAATCAGTTCAACCATTGTGAAAGACAGTGTGGTGATTCCTCAAAGACCTAGAGGCAGAAATACCATTTGACCCAGCAATCCCATTACTTCGTATATACCCAAAGAATATAAATTATTCTGTTATAAAGATACATGCATGCGCGTGTTCATTCCAACAGTATTCACAATAGCAAAGACATGAAATCAATCCAAATGCCCATCAAAGATAGAGTGGATAAAGAAAATATGGTACATATACACCATGGAATATTATGCAGGCATAAAAAGGAACAAGATCATGTCCTTTGCAGGGACATGTATAGAGCTGGAAGCCATTATCCTCAGCAAACTAATGCAGGAAGAGAAAGTCAAACACCACATGTTCTTACTTATAAGTTGGAGCTCAACAAGAGAATATATGGACACATGGCAGAGAACAGCACACACTGGAGCCTGTTCACTGGGGCTGGGGAAGGAAGACCATCAGGAAGAATAGCTAATGGATGCTGGGCTTAATGCCTGAGTGATAGGTTGATCTGTGCAGCAAACCACCATGGCACACCATTACTTATATAACAAACCTGCACATCCTGCACGTGTACCCCAGAATTTTAAAAAGTTGAAGAAAAAAAAAAAACTAAAAACCAAACAAAAAAAGAAATATAAATGGCCATCAACATTTCTTATAATATTTTTTTCAGTTAGCTTTATATATAATTTGAATTTGCATTTTAACTCTTGTTCATTAACTCTAGCTTCTAATAAATTTTTAAAGCCAAATTTCTGAGTAATTGATTTATTTAAAAAAATCAGGATGGTTTTCATGAGTTAGACAAAGCTTATTTTTTCATTTGATGGAAGGCAGAAAATTATCAAACACTAGTAAACTGTTTTGTACTTGTACCTAATACAGTTCTAAAGTCTTTACATTTATTAATTCATTTACTACTGACAACAAACTATAATTAGGCACCATCATTACTGTGGCAGTTTTAAAATATGTCCACAAATTCTTTGATATTTGTTCCTATAAGAGATGGAGTTCAATTCTCCCCTTGTGCATAATCTAGATTTAGTGATTCACTAATAATGAATAAAGTAAGACAGAAATGACACATCTGAGGTTAGGTTAAAAAAGAAAACATTGTGACTTCTCCTTTGTTATTTCTCTCTTTGAACATTCATTCTGGGGTAAGTTAACTGTCATGGCATGAGGACAGTCAAGTTTCCCTTAGGAGAAGCCCAGGTGATAAAGTACTGAGGACTCTTGCCAATTACTATGTGATTGTGTATGAAAACGGATCCTGCAGGCCCAGTCAAGCCTGCAGATGACTGTAGCCTCAACCTTTATCTTGACTTCAATCTCAAAAGTAAAGTGAACAGCTTGCCTCAATTTGCTCAGGACTTTCTTGTGTTTTAGCACTGAAACTCCTGCATTCCAGGCATCCAGTTTGCATGACCAACTTTTTCCAGTTTAGCAAGGAATATCCCAATTTTAAAACTGAAAGCCCACATTGTTGTAACTCCTTCAGTCCCAGGAACACCAGGAGAGTTGGTCAGCTTTTCATGAGGAATCTTGAGCCAAAATCACACAGCTAAGCTGCTCCCAAATTCCTAACCCATAAAATGTGTGATATGATAAACGCTGATTGTTTTATACTACTATGGTTTGGGGTAACTTTTACATAGCAACAAATAACCAATCCTGTATCCATTTTACTGTTGAGGATCAGAGGTACACATTACATATTCAGAAAAATTCCCAATTATACAGTTGCTTAGCTTCAATATTTAGTATAAACATGCATGATACTTTATGTGAGTGTGGATGAGCTACTAGGAAATCATGCCTGTTAAAGTGATATGAAATTTTAAAAACATAAACCATTGATAATTCAGTCCTCAGTAAAGGCCTGGGATTTCAAAGAGAACAAACAAACAGTATCGGTTTGTTAAACATCAAAACCTTCTGATATCATCAGCCTTTACTACTCAGAAAGTTTATTAATTAGCACAACTTTGAATAAAATAAGATAGTTTGCTCTCTCCAAGTCATCAATATTTTGAATAACTTACTCCACTCAACAACTTGTGTCTTCCTTGAGACTACTCATGTAACAAAACGAGTTACCTATATTTGTGTTTAATGCAATTAAGCTTTCATAATAAGCCTTATTTTCCTGTATTTGGAATAAACAATTACACATACTCAAAGTAGATGCAGATTTTAGCAGATATTATGTCTTAAAGTAGCCCAATAATGAAGGTTTTACTTGCAACAATAGCATTTATTGCATTGCTTCTATTCTTTTATGTTATATATAGGGCTATAGCCAGAGGCCTTCTAGCACTCAAAGAAATGAGAAAAGCAGCTGCCCTTTAAAATTATGTAGCTGGAAAACTGAAAGTTGAGCATTTCATATTCTCTCTGTGTGAAAGTTAGATCTGCATTTAAAATTCATTTGTTTTGAATAAGCGATAGAAAAATCTAGTTCACACTTGAATCAATTAGGAAATACAAAAATTAATGAGGTTTATTTAGTTTAAATATATATTTTCAGGTAAATGTAATAGCTTTAAGGCTAGATTAAATTGAGCTTGGATGTAAAGTTAATGGCTTCGGGCTTTGAGTTGAAGTCCAGCAATTCCTCAGTCTTGCCTGCACTTCAGAATGACCTAGGAGCTTCAAAAATAAATAATCCAGTACTCTAACCCAGACTCATAATTCTGAATAGCCGAGGTAGCAATTTTTCTGCTTTGTTTTAGATTTTTATAGTAACATGATTTAGATTTGATTTTGATTTAGATTTATAGTAACATGATGGAAGTGGTGAAAGTGTTTTAGGAAACTAATTTTAGGCCAATTGTATAAGATGAATTGAAGTGAAGATAGAGTGGGGAGGGAGGAGGCTCTTGAGAGGCAGTGGCAATTCCAGTAAGGGGTTTTCTAAGAGATGGTCTTAGGTATTAGATTGCATGTGCCAAGATTAGAATAGTGGTAATGGTGACGGAAAAGAAAAGCATGCTACTAGTATCAGATGTTTCCACATGTTTGTTTCTCACAGCTATTTTTGGTTTGGTTTTATCTTCTCTGGTGTGTTCTTCTTTTAAAGGCCAGATAATGTTAAATTTACATCTATATTGAATAAACCACAAGAAATTTGAAGTAAGAAATGTCATCCCATCAGCCTGGGTTCTGCTTTGAAGAGCCATTTAGTCAAAAAAGAAAAAAAGAAATCCTAAACTTCCTCTGAGATTTGATCCTCAAATCTTACTCTTCCCACCAAAGAAAAATAAGTTAAAAAGGGAGGAAAATTATCAACGAATGCTTTCTGCAAACCACCAATGCCCAAACAGACAGGAGAAGATAAGCAAGGTCAAGAGAGAAAAGCCTCAAATAAGAGTAGTCATATGTACAAAATAATATTACACATCATTCCTGGAGCTGGAGGTATATTAGATGAAAGCATTCTCATTTCATCAAAACAGGAGCAAGCAACCCCAAATCACCTATGGAGTTCCCTTTATGCATGTTGATAATGGGTGACAATTTGCTATTCTCTGTATTCAATCAGATATTCTTGGCAAGTGCTCTTTGTACTCAGCCCAATCCTGAACAGTCTTGTCCACATGTCAACTAAGGAGATATTTTGATATGCAAAAAAAATTATCTACCAAAAACAAATAGAATGTATAATTTACTGGAAACAATGATGCACCATAAGCCAAAGTTGTTTTTGTTTTGTTTTCCACAAAACTAGCTATTTGATATTATTAGTAATAGCATTTTCCTACTTTTGAATGACTACCTGAACTTCTATGATGCGTTCAGAATAAATATCCAGGTGAAAGTTAGCTAGATGTATCAGTTGTGGAAAGGATATCTAGAACACTGCTCACCCAGAGGAAAGTTGAAACATCTTTTGTGGTTTAGGAGGAAAGGGTATATAATATTAACATTAACCTTTGTGTAATTTTACACTGGATTTTCTTGCATATTTGTTCTTATGTTTTCAGAAAGTTACTACAGCATTTATATTTATGAATCAGTTGCAGTAATTTTAATAATAGTGAAAGCAATGATAATAGCAATAGTAATAGTGTCAGGTTATTAAAAACTTATTTTCTGCCAGCTAGCTTTAGTATTTACATAAACTGTGTGAGAACACAGAGTTTTGTCTGGTTCTTGCTATAATCTCAATGCCTACAACTGTGCCTGGGGCCACATTATAGGCTCCATAAATATTGCTTGAATAAATAACCATCTACTATGTGCTCAGCATTGTACTGAGTGCTGGGGATAAAAAAGTAAACAAGAGAAATAAAGTGTCTGCTTTCATGGAGTGTACAATCTAGCATATTGGTTTCCTCTTGAGTATATGTAGATAAATGAGAAAAATGTACAGGAATGGGTTTAAAACTTGTGTATTTTATCTTTTTAAAAAATTTGTTCATTGTGTGTTTCTCCCCATTAGAATACAAGTTATATGTGGACTGGGACCTTCTCCATCTTATTCATCAAGTTTCCTTATGCGTAGAACAGTAGCCTGCATATGATACTCAATAAATAGTAGTTGGATGAATGACTTCTAAACTCCTGATAATTCTACCTAAACTGGGTTTAGGTCATTTCCTGGACATTTATTAACTTAGGAAAGAGATGAAGATATATTAAAGCCAGAATCAAAAATTTTCTGAGTAAAAATTAATAACAAAAAAGTGTTGAAAGATAGGAGGGAGAATTCAATATAGATAATTGTTTAAAGTGATTGGAAATGATAAGATTATAGAAATGGAGAACAGATTAGAGGGTTCTGGGTGTTGGGGCAAGAATGAGTTGCAGAAAAGTGGGTGTAGCTATAATAATGACACTCACGGGACCCTTGTGACAATGGAATTGTTCTGGATCTTGACTATTTCAATGTCAATATCCTAGTTGTGATATAGTAATGAAGGTGTTGCCATTGGGAGAAACTGATTAAACAAACACGAGACCTTCCTGTATTATTTCATATCACTGCAAGTGAGTCTACAATTATCTCAAAAGTAAATATTTAGTTAGAAGTCACTGAAAACGAGTTAGAAGCAATTCACAAGAAAAAATTTAGTTTTTTCAATGTACAAAAATCAGTAGCATTTCTATACACCAACAAGTGTTCAAGCTGATAGTCAAATCAAGAAGACAACCCCATTTACAATAGCCACAAAACAAATAATATACCTAGGAATGCATTTAACCAAGGTGGTAAAAGACCCGTACAAGAAGAACTACAAAACATTGGTTAAAATTAGAAATGACACAAACAAATGGAAAAACACTCCATGATCAAAGATTGGAAGAATCAATATCATTAAAATAGCCATATTGCCTAAAGAAATCTATAGATAAAGTGCTACTCCTATCAAACTACCAACATCATTTTTTTACAGATTTAGAAAAACAATTCTAAATTCATATGGAACCAAAAAAATAGCCCAAATAGCCAAAACAATCCTAAGCAAAAAGAACACATCCAGAGGCATCACATTATCTGACTTCAAATGATATTATTAGTCTACAGTAAAAAAAAAAAAAAGCATGGTACTGCTATAAAAACAGATGCATATACTAGTGGAACAGAATAGAGTACTCAGAAATAAAGCTGCACACCTACAATCATCTTTGAAAAACTTGACCAAAATTAGCAATGGGGAAGGACTCCCTATTCAATAAATGGTGCTGGGATAGCTGTCTAACCATATGCAGAAGAATGAAACTGGGACCCTACCTTTCACTATAAAAATTAACTGAAGATAAATTAAAGATGTAAATGTAAGACCTCAAACTATAACAAATCCTAGAAGAAACCCTAGGAAATACTCTTCTCAGCATCAACCTTGGCAAAGTGTTTACGGCTAAATCCTCAAAAGCAATCACAACAAAAACATAAATTGACAAATTGGCTGTTCAGAAGCTCTTTAGCTAACTAAGAGATGTTTAGCTTACTAAGCTAAAGAGCTTCTGCAAAGCAAAATAAACGATCAACAGAGTAAACAGACAACCTACAGAATGGGAGACAATGTTTGCAAACTATGCATTTGACAAAGGTCTAATATCGAGACTCTATAAGAAACTTAAATAACTCCACAGGCAAAGAACAAATAACCCTATCAAAAGTGGGCAAACACATGAACAGACACTTCTCAGAAGAAGACATGCAAGTGGCTAATGAAAATTTAAAAATGCTCAACATCATTAATCATCAGAGAAATATAAATCAAAACAACAAGATAACATCCACACCAGCCAGAATGGCTATTACTAAAAAGTCAAAAAATAACAGTTGCTAGCCAGCCTGCAGAAAAAAAGAAATGCTTATACACTGTTAGGAATGTGCATTAGTTCAGCCATTGTGGGAAACATTTTGGTGATTTCTCAAAGAACTTTAAAACAGAACGACCATTCGACCCAGCAATCCCATTACTGGGTGTACACCAGAGGGAAAATAAATTATTCTACCAAAAAGACACACACACTCATATATTTTCATCTCAATAGCAAAGACATGGACTAAATTTCAGTGACCATAAATGGGGGATTGGATAAAGAAAATGCTGTACATATACACAAGGGAATATTATACAGCCTCAGCAAGAATGAAATCATGCCATTTGCAGCAACATGGATGCAACTAGAGGTCATTATCCTAAGCAAATTAACACAAGAACAGAAAACCAAACACTATATGTTCTCACTTATAAGTGGGAGCTAACCATTGGGTTTTCATGGATACAAAGACGGGAATAATAGACACTGTGAACTATTAGAGGGGAGAGGAAAGAAGGGAGAAAAGAGCTGAAAAACTACCTATTGGGTACTACGCTCACTACCTGGGTGATGGGATCATTTGTTGTCCAAACCTCAGCATCAAGCAATATTATCATTTAACAAACTTAAACATGTACCCCCTGAATCTAAAATAAAAGTTGCAAAAATAGCTACCAGTTCTTTGTAAAAAATTTTTTTAAATGAGACAAAAGTTTTGCTCACCCATAGCATGCTTCACTTCTAACTGTATTTTCAAAGGATTGATAGAGACACCTCAGAAGCCCAAGCCAGTAATTGCTGACATAAGATAAAGTGGTGTACTACTTAAATATGTGTTTTACCCATCTCTATTGCCATAAAAATATTTCAAAAATCCAAAATGTCATGTTTTCAAGTTATTCTCAAAGCCGCTGGCAGTTGTAGCTGTTTGTAACATTGATTCTCAGTCTGAAGTCTTTGCTAAACAACTTGAACATGGTTCTGGGATTTGGCATGTAGGTCTGTTAGCTCTTTTCAATGATTTTGGATGACATCCAAGCCAACTCATAAATGTAATATTCAGAACATACTCCTTTTTTTCTCCAGCCTTCTAGTAGCACATAAGTCACGTTTGTGAGGGATGTCTGGATTCTTCCTACCTCTCCACATTTTAAACAAGAAGGCAAGTCAAAAATACTGTATGTCCTCTGGAACAACACTTCTATGAGAATTCTGTGGAAAAGGAATACAGTTTTTAAAATCATAGCCTGGTACATAGATCTCCCAGCATTGCAGTCTTCAACTCCAGAGCAGCAACCTTTTGTGTTTGTTTGGTATCATAGGAAAATAATACTTTACAAATATAAATATCTATCATATCTTGTACCAATGTTGAGTCCAAACTGTCCACTGTATTGCAATTTTATATAAAAGTTATAAACTAAATTCTCAAGCTCATGTTTTATTTTTTTCATGAGATTAACTCCCATAAGTGACGACATAATTATATACACAATGTGGTCACTGTAAATAGAGTGTGTGTGAAAGACATTTTAACTCATGAAACCTTTGTGAAACTGTCATATTTGGTAAATGTTTAAATATAATCCTGTTATGCTATTTAAAAGCTTCTGTTTATAAATTTGTTATACACACTTACAAAAGTATGCATGTTAATGATTGCTAAGCTGCTTCAACCTCATTAAATTCAGAATTCTTTTCCAATTGGTACGAACATAGCATATTTCATAATTTTATAAACTAGTTATACTACCTGTAGTACAAATTAACCCCTTGATAATTGTGTTTTTCTTTTCATATAGCTGCTTGACAACCATTATTCTTAAACCTCCTTTTCCAAATATAAATAAATTTATATTGAATATAAAAGTATGTAAAACATAGAAAAAGAAAAAAATGCAAAATCATAGGTAGTGCCATTAAACAAGGACAGCTATTTAGCTTTTTAATTACTGCTATATACATTTATATACACATATTTTCTGTATATAATATCTTTTGCATTTTGATGAAATAGATTGGATTCACCTTTCTTTTTGCTTTTCACTCCCTAGCTGTGTGACTTTTCGACAAGTCATTTAAGCTCTCTGTGCTTTATTCTTCTCATCCGTAAGATTAGAAAAATATCATCTACTTCTCCATATAATTGTGAAGATTAAATGAAATGATCCATGCCTGGCTTTGAGTAAGAACTCAATGAATACTTAGCTGCTATTACCACTGGTACTACTAATAATACCATCACCAGTACCACCATCACCACTACTACGTGCTTTTGTGTTCTGCAATTATTTACTTTAAAGTTATTATAACAAACATTTCCCCAGTTTATCAGGAACTTTGTATGAACAATTTGAGGGCTGCATACAGATGTATTTAATTTGCTTTAGCATTCTTGCTTGTATCTTTTATAAACAACACCTTGATGAACCTCTTTGGACATAAAACATTTAAAGTTTTTTTTATTTTTAAAATAATCCATAACCCATTCCATCTAGTGGCGGTCTCAATTGCTTTAATTCATTGCTGAGTTATATAGATTATATGGATTTTTGTTATCTGACCTTGGAAACTATACTATTTTTATATAGGAAAAGTAATTCTACATTTCAATTACTAAAGTAAACAATGCCTTTGGAAACTAATTACTTTATAAAGTGGTGATTGCTTATAGGTATGAGTTTTGTCTTCATGTTTGCACATACATGCATATCATTCTATTTATCTATATCAATAAGTATCTATCTGTCTATATCTCTATTCACACACGCATCTTCAGTCTTATAGGAAGGTCACTTCACAGTTACTGGCAGATGGATTATGTCTAAAATATCAAAGAAAAATCTTTAATATTTTAAAATCTATCTCACTATTCACAGCTATTTTATGTTGTTAGATGTAATTTTGGAACTGGGCCACAGCTGGCAGCAGTGATGGAAAGAAACAATGAAAAGAGAAAGCAACTGGTCAAGCTACTAATGAACTGATTTGACACAGTGTTAAGTAGCACACAGTTCATTATAAACCTGTAGATGACAGATATTTTAAAATTCTATGTGACAGTACTAAGCAGGAAAATAAAGCAGTGTTTGTAGTTGATATTGCAAAATCATCTACAATAATAAAAGGGTCAAATATACGTTGTAAAACTACATATCTCTTAATGAACCAAGAATACATAGGTAAACTAGAAGTTTAATAATATAGCCAAAACTCTTACCAGAAGGAAAAATATTTTTATAGCATCTTAAAAATATAAACATTAGAAATATATCAAGACTCTCTTAATTTGAATGAGTTATTTAATATTTATTATTATAGATATAGGAAGAGAAAATAATTACTTTAAACTGGAGAGGGTAAATGGACTCACTAAGGTACAAAAGTTTCAAAATGTAAATTGTGTGGAGTCTTCTAGACTTCAAATTTTAAAAAGGAATAAAGAAAGTGATTCTCACGGTATTCAAAAATCATCCCATACAAAAATTCCAACAAAATTTCTTGTTAATTGTAGTAAAATTACAAGAGTTCCATAACTTCATGCCACAGTATGTCAGGAAGGGCTGCCAACGCAGAGAAACTCAGAAGACTCCTAGAAATACAGCTAGAAAGAAAGTCAGTTGTTATGAATATCAAAGAGACAGAGTTAAAATTGCCAACATGTGTGACACTTCCTGAAGGGCAAAAGCAAATTCTGTTGTTTAGAAAGGCAAACATAGTCATTCAAAGAGTACTTTTCTGTACTCCTTGTATTCAATTAGGCATAAACAGAAGCCAAACAGATTGAAACATTAAACAACAAGCAGTCTATGGTTAGTTTCAGAGAAGTAAAATGTTAATGTTAAATACCTCACATACGACACTGTTTCATAAACAAACGATCACTTCTCTAGCCCCTCCTCCATATAAATGCCTATCAATTTCTGGTCTATGAAGACTTAGTTTATTCAAAGATAAGTAATCACCAATCAGGAACCAGCAGCAGATATATATAAATACACCATAAGGCAGCTATAAAAACAGGAACAGAAAAAAGCAAATGATAGGCAGGAATAGGTGGAGCAAGATGGCAGAATAGAAAGCTCCACCAATTGTCCTCCCTTCA
The DNA here is from genome assembly GCF_029281585.2 of Gorilla gorilla gorilla. Classification (NCBI taxonomy): domain Eukaryota; kingdom Metazoa; phylum Chordata; class Mammalia; order Primates; family Hominidae; genus Gorilla; species Gorilla gorilla. The sequence goes on from NC_073247.2 coordinate 138,800,980, forward strand.
AAGACGCCAACTTCACAAGCATCTACACGGAAAAGGTCACCTTCATAAGACCCAAAAATCAGGTGAGTACTCACAGTACCTAGTTTTAACTTCATATCGCTAAAAGAGACACTGAAGAGATATGAAAAACAGTCCTGAATATCCAAAACCACGCCTCCACCACTGCTCGCAGCAGCTGTGAGCTGCGGAGAGCCTCTCTAGGCACTGGCAAAGAGAGAACACAGCAATTGTGAGACATTAAACTCTGTACAGTTCTGTTAGAGCAGAAAGGAACCTGGACCCACCTCAGCTGGCACCCACCCACAGAGGGAGCACTTAAACCAGCCCTAGCCAGAGGGAAATCACTGCAACTGCTAGAACTTGGGACCCGCAAGCCTTCCCAATGCAGGCTAAAGTGTTCAGGATCTCTAGGTAAATGTGAAAGGCAGTCTAGGCCACAAGAACTGAAGCTCTTATGCAGACGCTAGCACTGAAATAGGTACAGAGCCAGCGGACTAAGAGAGCAGTAATCTACTGAGATGACAGCAGAGGCAGCAAAGGGAGTGGTGATATCACCCCTCCCCTAAACCCAAGCTGCACAGCTCACAGTTCCAAAAGACACCCCTTTCTTCTGCCTGAGGAGAGTAGAGGGAAAAGTGGTGAGAATTTTGTCTTGCACCTAGGATAACAGCCCAGTCACAGCAGGATAAGGCACTGGTCAGAATCATGAGGCCCCTGTTCCAGGCCCTAGCTTTCAGATGACATTTCTAGATACACACTGGGCCAGAAAGGAACCAACTGCCTTGAAGGAAAGGACTCAGTCCTTGCAGCATTCATCACCTCCTAAATGCAGTGCCTTTGTGTCCTGTATAACCAGCAGTGATACCCCAGTACTACATTGAGGGCCTTGGTGAGCCTCTGAGACTAGTTGGCTTTAGGCGAGACTCAGCACATTATCAGATGTGGTGGCTATGGGGAAAAACTCCTTCTGCTTGAGAAAAGCAGAGAAAAAAGTAAAGGCCTTACACCTCAGGTACCAACACTGCCACAGGCAGGTAGAGCATCAAGTGGGATCTTGGGGTCCCTGTCCAGGATTTGACTCTTAGATGGCATTTCAGGACCTGCCCTGGGTCAGAGGGGAGCCCACTGCCCAGGCTAGGCAGCATTCACCACTAGCCAACTTAAGAGACCTTAGGCCTTAAGGCAACTTCAGTGGTATTCTGGCAGTACTCCTCTTGGCCAAGGGTGGTGGTAGCTGTGGGGTAAGCCTCCTCTCCCTCTGGAAAGCAGAGAAATAGAGGGAAAGACTGCTTCTTGTAATTGAGTGCCAGCTCAGCCACAGTACAATAGAACACCAGGTAGACTTCTCAGGTTTTTGACTATTCCCTGACTCCTAGAACAGCATTTCTGGACCTACCAGGGGAATGGGGGACCTCATTGCCCTGAATGGAAGGACAACAGACCTGGCTGGCTTTGCCATCTGTTGACTGTAGAGGCCCAGAGCCTTGAACAAATACAGGCAGTAGCCAGGGAGTGGTCACAGCAGGCCTTGGACAAGACCCAGTGCTGTGCTGAGTTCAGTCTAACCCAGCACAGTCATAAGTGAAGTGGCCACAGGAGTACTTGTGTCACTCCACCCCCAGCTTTCGGTGACTCAGAACAGAGAGAGAGACTCTGTTTGTTTTGGAGAAAGTATGAAGAGAACAAAAGTCTCTGCCTGGTAATCCAGAGAATTCTTCTAGATATTGTCAAACACCATCAAGAAGTTACCTCTATGAGTCTGTAAGAACCACAGTGTTGCTGGGCTCAGTGTGCTCCCTAAAGCAGAAACAGTATAGATTACAACCAAGTCCTTTCAAATATCTGGAAAGTCTTCCCAAGAATAATGGCTACAATAAGGCCAGACAGTGAAGACTACAATAAATGCCTCACTCTTCAGTGTCCAGAAACTGAAGAGCATCCATTAGCATCAACACCATCCAGGAAAACATGGCCTCACCAAAGGAACTAAATAACACACCATTGACCAATCCTGGAGAAACAGAGATATATGACCAAAAAGCCAGAGAATTCAAAAGAACTGTGTTGCAGAAACTCAAAGAAATTCAAGATAACAAACAGAAGGAATTCAGAATTCTATCATACAAATTTAACAAAGGGATTCAAATAATTAAAAAGAATCAAGCAGAAATTCTGGAACTGAAAAATGCAATTGGTGTGCTGAAGAATGCATCACAGAACTTTAATAGCAGAATGGATCAAGCAGAAGAAGAATTAGTGAGCTTGAAGACAGGCTATTTGAGAATACACAGTCAGAGTAGACAAAAGTAAAAAGAATAAAAAATAATGAAGCATATCTATAGGATTTAGAAAACAGCCTCAAAAGGGAAAATCCAAGCATAATTGGTATGAAAGAGGAGATAGAGAAAGAGAAAGGCTAGAAGGTTTATTCAAAAGGATGACAGAAAACTTTCTAAAGCTAGAGAAAGCTATCAATGTTCAAGTACAAGAAGGCTATAGAATACCAAACAGATTTTTCCCAAAGAAGAGTGCCTCAAGGTATTTAATAATCTAACTTCCAAAGGTCAAGGATAAAGAAAGAATCCTAAAAGCAACAAGAGAAAAGAAACAAATAACATAAAATGCAGCTCCAATACATTGGGCAGCAGACTTTTCAATGGAAACCTTATAGGCCAGAAGAGAGTGGCATGGCATATTTAAAGTGCTGAAGTAAAAACAAACAAACAACAACAACAAAACAACCTTTCACCCTAGAATAGTACACCCAGTGAAAATATCCTCCAAGCATGAAAGAGAAATACAGACTTTTCCACACAAACAAAAGTTGAGGGATTTCATCAATACCAGACCCATTCTCCCAGAAATGCTAAAGGGAGTACTTCAGTCAAAAAGAAAAGAACATTAATGAACAATAAGAAATCATCTGGAAATATAAACTCTCCAATCAAAAGACATAGACTGGCTGAATGGATGAAAAAATAGGACCCATATACCTGTGGCCTACAAGAAACACCCTCACCTATGAAGATACACATAGACTCAAAATAAAGGGAAGAAGAAAGATATTCCATGCCAATGGAAATCAAAAAAGAGCAGGAGTCACTATACTTATATCAGACAAAGAGATTTTAAGAGACAAACTACTAGAAGAGACAAAGGTCACTATATAATGATAAACGGGTCAATTCAGCAAGAGGATCTAATTTTAAATATATATGCACCCAACACTGGACAACACAGATATATAAAGAAAATTGTTATAGAGAGAGAAATATTAAAAAGAGAAATAGGCCACAATACGATAATAGCTGGAGACTTCAATACCCCACTTTAAGCATTTGACAGATCTTCTAGACAGAAAACCAAAAGGAAAATCTCAGAGTTAATCTGCACTATAGAACAAATAAATCTAATATATATTAACAGAACATTTCATCCAAAGGCTACAGAATACACATTCTTCTCAGCACATGGAACATTCTCAATGATGAACCATATCTTAGGTCAAAAAACAAGTCTTAAAACATTTAAAAATTGAAATAATATCAAGCATCTTCTCTGACCACAATGAAATAAAACTAGAAACTAGTAACGTGAGAAACTTAGGAAGCTAAACAATTACATAAAGATTAAACAATATGCTTCTGAATGACCAGTGGGTTTATAAAAAATTTAAGAAGAAAACAAGAATTCCTTAAAACAAATGGTAATGGACACACAACATACCAAAAATCTGTGGAATACAGCAAAAGCAGTACCAAGAGGGAAGTTTATAGCTATAAGTGCCTACATCAAAAAAGAAAAAATTCAAATAAACAATCTAATGATGCATCTTAAAGAACTGTAAAAGCAAGAGCAACCCTTACCCAACATTAGTAGAACAAAAGAGGTAATAAATATTGGAGCACAAATTTTAAAAAATTGAAATAAAAAACCAATACAAAATCAATGAAACAAAAAGTTGTTTCTTTGAAAAGTTAAACAAAATGGACCAATCTTTAGCCAAACTAAGGGAAAAAATAGAGAAGATACAGATAAAAGCAGAAATGAAAAAGGAGACATTGCAGCTAATACTGCAGAAATTCAAAGGATTATTAGTGGCTACTATGAGCAGCTATATGTCAATACATTGGACAATCTAGAAGATGAGGTTAAAATTCTAAATGCATAAAACCTAACAAGATTGAACCCAGAAGAAATCCAAAATCTGACCAGACCAATAAAGTAATGAGACTGATGCGGTAATAAAAATATCTTCCGGTAAAGAAAAGCCCACTACCTGATGGCTTCACTGCTGAATTCTACCAAACATTGAAAGAGGAACTAATACCGATCCTACTTACACTATTTAAAGATAGAAGAGGAAGGAATACTTTCAAACTCATTCTATGAGGCCAGTATTAGCCTGATACTAAATGCAGACAAAGAAACATCAACAAAAGAAAACCACAAGCCCATGTCTTTGATGAATATTGATGCAAAAATCCTCAACAACATACCAGCAAACCAATTTAGACAATACATTAGAAAGATCAATCACTATGAGCGAGTGGTATTTATCCTTGAGACACCTCGATATATGCAAAACATTCAATGTAATACATCATATAAACCGAACGAAGAATAAAAACCATATGATTATTTAAATTGATGCTGAAAAAGCACTTGATAAAATTCAACATCCCTTCATGATAAAAAGCCTAAAAAAACTGGATATAGAAGGAACCTACCTCACCATAATAAAAGCCATGTATGACGGACCCACAGCTAGTATCATATAGAATGGGGAAATTGTGAAAGCCTTTCCTCTGAGATCTGGAACATGGCAAGAATGTCCACTGTCACCACTGTTATTCAACGTAGAACTGGAAGCCCGAGCTATAGAAATCAGACAAGAGAAGGATATAAAGGGCATCCAATTTGGAAAGGAATAGTCCAAATGATTCTTGTTTGCTGATGATATGATCTTAAATTGGAAAAACCTAAAGGCGCCACAAGAAAGCAATCAGAACTGATAAACAAATTCAGTAAAGCTGCAGAATACAAAATCAACATACAAAAATCAGTAGCATTTCTATATGCCAACATGGAACAATGTGAAAAAGAAATAAAAATATAATCCCATTTATAATAGCCGCACATAAAATTAAGTACCCAGGAATTGACTTAACCATAGAAATGAGATCTTTATAATAAAAAAATTATAAAACACTGATAAAGAAACTGAAGCAGATATCAAAAAATTGAAAATATTGCATGTTCATGAATTGGAAGAATCAATACTGTTAAAATGTCCATGATAACCAAAGCAATCTACAGATTCAATGCAATCCCTATCAAAATACCAATGACATTCTTAACAGAAATAGAAAAAAAACTATCCTACAACATATCTAGAACCACAAAAGACACAGAATAGCCAACTCTATGTTATGCAAAAAGAACAAAACTGTAGTAATCATATTACCTGACTTGAAATTTTACTACAGAGCTATAGTCACTAAAACAGCATGGTACTGGCATAAAAACAGACACATTGTCCAGTGGAATTGACTAGGGAAAGCAGAAACAAATCCACACACCTATAGTGAACTCATTTTTGACAAAAGTGCCAGGTACACACACTGGGAATAAGGCAGTATTCAATAAACAGACCTGGGAAAACTGTATATTCATATGGAAAAGAAATAAACTAGACAACTATCTCATGCCACATACAAAAATAAAATCAAAATAGATTAAAGACTTTTAACACCTAAAACTATAAAACTACAACAAGAAAATCTTGGAAGAAATCTCTAGGACATTGGTCTTGCTAAAGATTTCTTGAGTAATACCCCATAAGCACAGGCAACCAAAGCAAACATGGACAAATGAGATCACATCAATTTAAAAACCTTCTGCACAGCAAAAGATATAATCAACAAAGTGAAATTGCTGGATCAAATGGTAGTTCTACATTTAGTTCTTCAAGGAATCTCTCTACTGTTTTCCATAGTAGTTGTACCAGTTTACATTCCTATCAGCAGTGTAAACACGTTCCCTTTTCACTACATGTATTCCAACACCTATTTTTTTTTTCATTTTTAAATTATGGCCATTCATGCAGGAATAAGGTTTTATCTCATTGTGGTTTTAATTTGCAATTCACTGATAATTAGTGATGTTGACTATTTTTTGATATTTGCTGGCCATTCATATATCTTCTTTTGAGAATGGCCTATTCATGTGTTTGCCCACTTTTTGATGGGATTATTTGTTTTTTTTTTTTTTTTACTGAATTGTCTGAGTTCCCTGTAGATTCTGAATATTAGTCCCCTGTTAAATGCAAAGTTTGCTAATATATTTTGAGAATTGTTTATTCTTGTTCTTTGCTCACTTTTTGATGGGATTATTTGATTTATCCTTGCTGATTTGTTCGAGTTCCTTGTAGATTCTGAATATTCATCTTTTGTCAGATATTTAGCTTGGTAATATTTTCTTCCACTCTCTATTGTTTTATGAATAAATAAGACACTTGCACATGCAGGTTTATAGCAGCACAATTCAAAATTGCAAAAATATGGAACCAACATAAATGCCCATCAAACAATGAGTGAATAAAAAAATATTGTATATACACACCATAAAATAATACTCAGCCACAGAAAGGAATAAAATAATGGCATTTGCATCAACCTGGATAGAGATGGACACCATTATTCTAAGTGAAGTAACTAAAAAACGAAAAACCAAACATTGCATGTTCTCAGTTACAAGTGGGAGCTAAGCTATGAGAACTCAAGGGCATCAAAATGATATAGTGAACTTTGGGGACTATGAGGAAGGGCGGGAGGGGGTGAGTGATAAAAGACCACACATTGGATACAGTGTACACTGCTCAGGTGACAGGTGCACCAAAATTTCAGAAATTACCACTAAAGAACTTATCCATGTAACCAAAAGCCACCTGTTCCCCAAAATATATTGAAATAAAATAAAATAAAATAAAATAAAATAAAATAAAATAAAATAAAATAAAAAAGTAGAGACAGCCCACAGCACGGAAGGAAACATTTGCAAACTACCCATTTGACAAGGGAATAATAACCAGAATACATCAGGAGCTCAAACAACTTTATAGAAAAAACACCTAATAATCCAACCAAAAAATGGGCAAATAATTTAAATAGACATTTCTCAAAATAAAACATACAAATGGCAAACAGACATATGAAAAGGTGCTCCACAGCATTGATCATCAGAGAAATGCAAATCAAAACAACAATGAGATATCATTGCACACCAGGTCAAATGGTTTATATCCAAAACACAGGCAATAACAAATGTTGGCAAGGATTTGGAGAAAAGTGAAAGTTTGTACACTGTTGATGTGAATGTAATTGGTAAAACCACTATGAATAATTGTTTGGAGTTTCCACACAGGACTAAAAATTGAGCTAACATATCATCCAGCAATCCCACTAATGGGTATGTACTAAAAAGATGAGAAATCAGTATATCGAAGAGATATCTGCACTTCTATATTTGTTGGAACACTGTTTACAGTAGCTAAGATTTGGAAGCAACCTAAGTGCCCACTGACAGATGAATGGATAAAGAATGAGGTACATATACACAATGGAGTAATATGCAGTCATAAAAAAGAATGAAATTCTGTCTTTTGCAACAACATTGATGGAACTAGAGGTTATTATGTTAAGTGAAATAAGCCAGGCACAGAAAGACAAACATTGCATATTCCCACTTATTTGTGGAATCTAAAAATCAAAACAATAGAACTCATGGACATAGAAGGATGGTTATCAGAGGCTGGGAAGGATAGTGGGGTGAAGGGATAGAGGTGGGGATGGTTAATGGGTACAAAAAATAGAAAGAATGGATAAGACCTACTATTTAATACTGCAATAGGGTGACTATAGTCAATAATAATGTAATTGTCTACTCTAAAATAATTCAAAGAATGTAATTGGATTGTTTGTAACTCAAAGGATAAATACTTGAGGGGATGGATACCCCATTCTCCATGATGTGCTTATTTCACATCGCATGTCTGTATCAAAGCATCTCATGGACTCCATAAATACATACATCTACTATGTACCCACTAAAATTTTTAAAAATATTAAAATAAAATACAAATGGTAGGCAAATAATGCTAATACAAATCCTGTGAAGTAAAAAATAACATAAATATTTTATTGTAAATTAATGCATTAAAGAACTATATCTTTAAAATAGGATCTCAAAACGAAGATACAAGGTGTCAGAGAAGATATAGCAAAACGATATGAGATAAAACATGAGCCAGAAAAACTAAAAAAAAAGTAAGAAAAAAAAGTCACCTTATATTTGAAATACCATAAAGAAAAGTAAACAGTTGAAAACACAACAAGGAATATAAAAAAGAGAATTGATAAAAGTTTGTAAGAAAAACATGAATATTAACAGTGTCAGAAAGTTTTTAATTTAATTTAAATTTAATAGAAAACAAGCAAGAGAGCCAACTTGTGCATATTTGCTGTCACTGAAGAAGAGAATCAGATAAATGGAATATAAAATCAATGTTTAAAATGATTATTTATAAATCCTTTCTGAAAATAAGAAAATGTTATGTATATACACTTTAGGACACTGTGAATAACAAGGAAAAAAAAAATTAACACAGCCATCAACACCAAAGCACAAGCTAGTAAAGATTCTAAGCTTCAAAAATAAAGCAAAATCCTTTGGATATCCTAACAAAATATGGGGAAAGAAACTTTGAAAACTGACAAATAAAAAAATCTATAAATTTATGAAATCTACTTCTATCTGTTCCATCACTGATAGATTCACTGTTGCATCTATCAGTGTATATGTGTCATGTGTCTGTGATATTTCACCACAAAAACATGTGAAAGAGCTCTAATCAATTGGCTTAAAGAAAAAATAAGTGCTCAAATAAAATATTGCATTAGAAAAATAGAAGCTAGGTCAAACGCCTTTTAGTTCACATGACTTTAATAATGTTTGGTAAATAAAACTAGTTTCAAAATTCTTTTCAGTAGTTTAAAATGATAAAGATATGTTATGTTAAATTTAAACCCAGGTTTCTCATTGGAAATTAGAGACTAAGAGCAGAATAGTAGTTAATATATGTAATTAAAACTATTCTACATATGGAATGCTAAAAGAAAGTAGGATTATTTTGGTAAAAGTTATAAAAATATGAGGATATGTTTTTTGGCTTAAAGAATAAGCAATTTTGTCTAATTTGGAGGCTATTTAAAAGTTGCTTCAAAATGAAAGAAAAAATGGTATAGATAAAACTAAATAGAAAGAGAAAAGATAAAAAGGTGTGGAATGAGAAACATTTGATTCCTGTGTGGCCATGTAGTCACCCACAGTATGGAGCTGTAGCTGTGCTGCATTCAGTTATTAAAGGTAACTGTTACCAGTAGAATTTAGAGATGGCTCAAACTCCTGGGGGATTGGTCCAATGGATGTATAAGGAGATAGAAACTAATAAGCAAAAAGCAAAATATTCGATCCTTTGGTTATTATCTATAACAGCTAAAATAAAAGTAAAAGAGAGTGCTGGGTTATGCCTTGAGGCTGGACCAACCTCAGATGTGGATCTGTCTGAGTTCAGATCACTAGATTCAAAGCTACTCACAAAGGGGAAAATTATGCCAGGGACAAAAGAAAGTACCTCTGAGACCTGTACTTACCAAGAAGGCAGTCAAAGTGGGGAAGGGGCAAAACCAAGTAACTGTTGAGACTAGAGGATATGATATGAAGGAATTGTTCCATTTTGTAGATGGGTATCATCAGCTCACTGATAAACTTTTACTAAAATGGATTGTGAACATAACTAATTTGGGAACAATGTCTTAGATTTTAAATGCTATAGTGAAAGAGTATGTTTCCATTGATGCAGGACCCACAGCTCAATACTGAACAATTCCAAATAGATACATATGATCCGGACACACAGGAGGTTATTTCCAAGGGAACAGCCATCGTGGCGGACTGGATAAAACCACTGTAAGTTCTGTTTACTCTGAGAAGAGGGGCTATCCAACTCCCCCTAAAATTGCCAAGAACAGCACCCCAGATAAAGCAGCTGATATGCTTTATATGCAAGCCATGGGAGATTAGTTTTAGGATAAACAGGATATGCACCCAGGGAATAGGCCTGTTACCCAGGTCATGGTACATGCTATGGAAAAGGGTGCCCCTTTGGTTTCATCACTACTGCAAAACTGAACAACAGTTCAGAAAGGCTTCTCAAATTCGCTGTCTCAACTTCCCCTTGTGGGTCTTTACAGATGTTAATGGAAACATTAGTTTAATTAACAAGAAGAACTTGGGGAAAACAAAAGGTAACAAGAATATGAGAATCAAAGGACTCATCCCAGGAAGGTAAAACATTTTAAATAGTTATTTTAAAAAATAAAGTAAGTTTTAAAAACATTGATGGGGTGATATTAAGAGAAAAAGGAAAGGAAGAGGTCATGGGACTCATCCCAGCAGGGTAGAAATTTTTAGATGGTTATTAAGAAATGGGATAAATAAAATGTAAATTGATGTGGTTAAAACGAAGGCCTTAAATCCTCAAAGCCAAAAGCCAAAGTTGGGTAGACCAAGAAGGTTCCCTGCTGGTCTGCTAACATTAAAGGATCTCAACCAAACCAATTTTTTTTTTTATTTACTGCAGATTGGGGAAAAAAATAAAATTAGAAGAAAAAGGTTATAATGAGAACACTAACAATTGCCTCAAGATAAGATTGACAAAAGGACCCAAATCCTTTGGCCCAACCCCCTCCTGGGAACTCAAATCCTTTTACACAAGAAAGGGTAAAATCGTCTGTGAGTGGAAATGGGAAGTTACTGGGACCAGAACATAAAAATGTAAGGGTTAATATACTTATGAAATTTGAAATGTTTAAACAGACTAATATAAAATAGTTGTGTCTCCATTACCTAAATGCTTTCTGGGAATGAATATTATATATAACTAAAGGATGTTCTCTCTACCTACTACTATAAAACAGAAGGCTTGTAAATCTGCTCTTGAGCAATATTAATTAGACATGCTAAATGAGAACAAGTAAGATTGCCCAAGCCCACAGACTGTAGTGCAGAAACTGGAGTACAAGTTGGGACAAATTGTCCATCTAACAGGCTTTGTGAAGCATTTACAGGGGCTTATGGCAAATGCCTGTGAGCACCTTGCAATAACAACTTTTGGGACTTTGCTCTAGAGAATTTCCACTTGAGGGGTATTTAACACCTTGCTATGGGATGTTAACTGAAGCTACCCTTATGCTAATGAAAATAGCAGTGCCCAGAAGAGTTCCATGAAAAAATTGAAATGGTTTATATAGGATCTTGCTTCTCAAAGAATGTAAGGATGAGATACTCACAGTCCCTTTTTTCCCTCAGGACTAATATGGAAGTGTTTGAGAAGCTGCTGGATTCTATAGTGCCCAAGAAACAGCTCTCATCAGACTGACAAAGAGCTACTTGGTTTGTGGAAGGCATTTCAAAGGGGACTGGACAACATCTTGTTGGGAAGGCTGCTACTCTGAAGAAGAATCAGGAGAACCTATTTTCTTTCTAGCTATTTATAGCTTAGAAAAGTTGTGACACAATTGGAGACACTGATTATTTTACCAAGGCTTTGACTGGAATGGCATATTTTCAAATATGACCAGATTGAGGAATTGAGGTCAAGTTTATGGAGCCAATAAAAATCCCCTTGGAAAGACTGACCTAGTTAGTACCTTTTCTAAATGGTTCCTTTACAAGGTTTCTTTGTAAAGAATGTCACTTTCTATTAAAAATAGGCCCAGGAACCCCAAAACATTTGGGGACCTCAAGAAGAGAGGAATTCATACAGATATTATAAGCAAAGTCTAAGGGTAAATCCTTGGGTTGGCTTCTGGCCTTGAGGATTTTAAAACGTTGAGTCTAAAATTCCTTATAAAAGTTCCAGCAAAGCCAGGTTAAAAGGAGTCTATATGGCTGATCACTATGCTTGCTACACTTTATGCAAATAACCATGGCAAGTACAATGAGAACAAAATGTATTTTGCAAACAAATTGGTCTTATTGTTACAGGTAGTCAGGCATGAGCAGGGCAGGAGAGGGACCCCCCTCCCACTACCCACCAGGAATGTCAGGTGATCATCAGGTGATGGTTTGGCATCTATCACACTTCCTCTCTAAAAATGATAATTGGCAGCCAGCACCAGGGAGATGCCATTTTCTGAAGGTGCACAGTTACGACAATAAAATAATAGATCGCAGGTTCCAGCGAGAGGCAGTTTCTCTACAGATAAAAACATTTGAAATTGGTAACTGGCAGCTTAGGAATTGGGTGAGTACGCTCCAGCATGTGCGTTAAGAGACAAAATGGGCCAGACGCAGTGGCTCACGCCTGTAATCCCAGCACTTTGGGAGGCCGAGGCAGGCGGATCACGAGGTCAGGAGATCGAGACCATCCTGGCTAACACGGCGAAACCCCGTCTCTACTAAAAATACAAAAAATTAGCCGGGCATGGTGGCGGGCACCTGTAGTCCCAGCTACCCGGGAGACTGAGGCAGGAGAATGGCGTGAACACAGGAGGCGGAGCTTGCAGTGAGCCAAGATCGGGCCACTGCATTCCAGCCTGGGCGACAGAGCGAGACTCCATCTCAAAAAAAAAAGAATAAGTAAAATACATAGAAAAATTGTTCTTATCTATGAAGCAGATCTCAAAAACATTCGAAGTTTTAAAATCATACAAATATGATCTCTAACCACAATGAAATCGTGGTAGAAATCCAGCAAGTATGAAAACAAACAAAACATTTTTATATGTTTGAAAATTAATGAATACACTTCCAAATAACCCACTGACCAGAGAAAATAACAGTTAAGGAAAGTTAAGGAACATTTTGAACTAATAAAAATAAAAATATAACATATCAAAACATATGGGATACAGCTAAACTTTGTTTATAGCGATATTCACAGACATAATTGCATACATTAGAAAAGAAAATTGTCTGAATATCAATGATCTGAGCATCCACCCAACAGCAAATGGGTTTATTCTGGAAATACAAGCTTGATTTTGCTTTTGAAAATGACTATAGTTCCCCACAATATCAGAATAAAAGGCAACATTATGAATTATTTTATAAAGAGTGTGCATTCCTGCAACAATACAATAATGGATGGATCAAACATAATGGAAAGTTCAGAAACAGTCTCATACATTTATGGACAATTGATTAGTAACCAAGTTAATACCACCATACAATGGAGAGAGGATGCTGTTTTTCCAAGAAAATGATGCTGGTTCAAACAGAAGGAATATTTTTATGAATGAAAAGATACTTGGTCTTTACCTTACAGCACACCACACACACATACATGCCATATAAATTATTTATCTCAGTGATAAAGGCAAATAATAAAGTTTTTGGCAGATAGCATAACACATATCTTTATGATTGAGAGAAGAAATAGACATAACAAAATGATTGATAAATTGTAGCTATATTAAAATTAATAACTCTTGTCAATTACCAGTAAGATAATGTAAATATATACCAGAATGAAAGTACACACTCGAAATACTGATTGAGAACTCATATCCAAAACTTACTAATACAAAAGAACAAAAAATCACCCATAGTCTAAGAAAAGGCACTCAACCTTCTAGTAATCAGCAAAATAAAATTACAATTAGACACTACTCATATCCATCAGAATGGCCAAAATTAAAATGATTGACAATTTCAACTGTTGGGAAAATGTAGATGAACTCTCAAATGGTGGGAGTATAAATTTATACTGGTGAGCAGATGCATAAAATGTGGAAGGAGAATAGAAATGGGACAATAAATATTGTATAAATATCAAAATGTATGCTCCCATCATGAGACACATTTAAGACACATAATCCCCTACACCTCAGCACATACATACAATTATTGGGCTATATCTTATACATATGCTCACAGATGTGTAAAATATCCAAGGGCATTCATTACAGCATATTTATAGCAGCAAAAGACTAAAAAATGTTTATCAATTAGAACTGGTCAGATAAAATGTGGTACTTCTGTGCAATGTTAACTAAATAGTTGTAAAACTGCAAATCAAAACCACAGTGAGATATCATCTCACGCCAGTGAGAATGGTGATCATTAAAAAGTCAGGAAACAATGGATGCTGGAGAGGATGTGGAGAAATTGGAACGCTTTTACACTGTTGGTGGGAGTGCAAATTAGTTCAACCGTTTTGGAAGACAGTGTGGTGATTCCTCAAGGATCTAGAACTAGAAATACCATTTGACCCAGCAATCCCATTACTGGGTATATACCCAAAGGATTATAAATCAATCCTATAAAGGCACATGCACACGTATGTTTATTGCAGGACTATTCACAATAGCAAAGACTTGGAACCAATCCAAATGCCCATCAATGATAGACTGGATTAAGAAAATGTGGCACACATACACCATGGAATACTATGCAACCATAAAAAAGGATGAGTTCATGTCCTTTGCAGGGACATGGATGAAGCTGGAAACCATCATTCTCAGCAAACTAAGACAAGAACAGAAAACCAAACGCTGCATGTTCTTACTCATAAGTGGGAGTTGAACAATGAGAACACATGGACACAAGGAGGGGAACATCACACACCTGGGCCTGTTGGGGGGTGGGAGGCTAGGGGAGGGATAACATTAGGACAAATACGTAATGTAGATGATGGGTTGATGGGTGCAGCAAACCACCATGGCACGTGTATACTTGTGCAACAAACCTGCACGTTCTGCACATGTATCCCAGAACTTAAAGTATAATTTAAAAAAATAAAAAAAAATTGATCGGTGGATGGTTAGGGCAGTGAAACTACGCTGCATGAGACTGTAATGGTGGATCCGTGTCTTTATACGTTTGTCCAAACCCACGAAATGTACAATGCGGAGGGTGACCCCTAAAATAAACCATGGGCTCTGGGTGATGGTGATGTAGCAGTGAAGGTTCATCAATTGGAATAAATGCACCATTCTAGTGAGGGATGTTGCTAGTTGGGGAAGCCATACATGTGTGGGGCCTCAGGTGTGTGGGAAATCTCTGTACCTTCCTCTCAGTTTTGCTATGTAGTTAAACTGGTCTAAAAAATAAGGTCTATTAATAAATAGACAGGTAACCAAAAAAAAAAAAAAGAATGAGGTAGTTCTAAATCTACCAATATAAAATCATATGTATGATATATGAAAATTAAAAGCAATATGCAAAACAGTACATAATTCTTAAAGGTGAGCTATCTATCTATTTCTTTGTGTAAAATTATTTTACCAAAAAAAAAATTCAGTGAAAGTAGTTGCCTCTGGAGAAGAAAACTGGTACCTTAACAAGAAGGATACAATAGTTTGCTAAAGTTATTATGAGGAATTTTTTAACGGTTTGACTCCAATTCATGTCTTAATCTTTTGCAGTCTAGGTTCAAACTACGTAATCGTTGCACCTGTTATTCTTGAAATGCAGCTAAGGATTGAATAGTGAACTGAATAGACATTTGATTTTGCTATGTCATCCAGTGACTGCAGGTGTAACTAAATTCGTGTCTATTCTGTCTTCAGCTCACTACCAAAAGCAGGTTTTAAAAATCTAGATTTCTTAGGTATGAGCTGAGAGGAGTCAAAAAATTAAAATAAATACAAGTCTACATTTATCATGTAAGTTAGGAGGAGCACATGACTTTTGTGTAGCAACCAGAAATTTGATTTTCAAAATGGGTATGACATTATATGTTTACAGACATGTAAAAAAGTAGAATTTTTATATGTAATGAAAGTTAAAAGAACTGCTTTTCATACTTTGTGTATGTTTTTGAATTTTTAAATTTCTGAAAATTATCCAAAGTTCCTATTCTAAGGTAGCATATCAGAATTTACTGCAAACTATTGTTAGTTAGAAGAGCTTAATTAATAAGTATAGTGGGACTCATATTTGCAATGAGCATTTCCCTGAAGAATCGTGCATATCCTAAATTTTTAAAAATTAAATTACACTTT
The DNA here is from genome assembly GCF_029281585.2 of Gorilla gorilla gorilla. Lineage (NCBI taxonomy): Eukaryota > Metazoa > Chordata > Mammalia > Primates > Hominidae > Gorilla > Gorilla gorilla. The sequence continues at coordinate 138,817,050 of NC_073247.2, forward strand.
ATATGTATTAGAGGAGTTTCCTACTTAGGGACAATCTTTCATTTGTCATTTGAGCTTATCAGGCTTGTTTAATTAAATTTAGCATAGTAGATATAAAATTACCCAGTACTTGGCATTGTTACCCACCGCCAAAACCAGCATTTAATTAAAAGAAAAAATCTTATAGGTGTTTGAATTTATCAATTTATTCTACAAAATTGATTAGGTAGCCCTTTGAAGAAAAAATATGAATACTGAACAAAGTAGTAGTCTACGAGATAATATACAGGTTATACTCTTGAGAAGCTTACACTGTGGAGTTGGGAAAAGAACAAAATCCTTTATTCAAACTATAACAAACAAAATATTTAGCAAGCAACGTTCAGAGCAAGTGATCAATGCAAGGTTATAAATTCCACAGAACATGTTACGATACATAGCTCAGAAGTGAATACCCTGGACAAGCTTAGAAGAAGCTACTCAACAAGAAAAGGTTATCTGTTAACCTTGATTTTGTAACATTTCTACTTTATTCCTATCAACGTGCATACTATTCCTCTTTTCTCATCCTTTTTACTAATTTCTTTCTCTCTCTCTCTCTCTCTCTCTCTCTCACACACACACACACACACACACACACACACACACACACACAGTCTTTTACTCCACAGTACCAATAAATACAATTGCAAAGACTTTTCTTTCCTGATGAAATTTCCAAGTTAAACTTAGTCTGTGCTCAAGACCTTTAAGAGCTTGGAAGCATTTTTATATATAGTTCCCTGGTGTCTTTGATCTAATTTCTGGAAACTATTTGAAAATCTCAGGTGTCTGAATGCAAATTTTATCCTTACAGTTCATTAAGAGCTCTATAAAAGTTAAATATATGAGCTACTGCAAAATGGATCAGCTAAACTATTTGCTTAATGGATACACAGCCTGGGTACCACAGTACTAAGAGAAATATAAGGTCACAGAGTCAATTTTACTTGCTCATTTATTTTTTTTCTTTCATCATTCCTGCTTCTATGCATTAAGAATGCAAATTCATATTAAAATGTATATGACCAAAAAGAAAATAAAATAAGAAAATTAGAAACACTGTTGTGGTCAAGTATTAATTCGAGAAAATTGATAATGTTAATTTAATATGTGGTCTGCTATTGTGTTAAATGCTTTACACATATTATTGCATTTAAAACAAAACACAATAAGTTAACTATTACTATAATTTTAAAGATAAAAACAAAGAGCAAAAGACTCAATGACTTGCCCAATGTCACACAGTTAGCAAGGAATAAATCTAACTCCAAAACCTGGATTATTCAAACTCTTTCTCATTAATTTGGCGTCAGATGATCCAGGTTCTTACCTTGTCTCTGCGACTGAACTGTGTGACCATTGAAAAAGCAGGTAACATCTTTGTGCTTCATTTTGTTTTCATCTTTAAAACAGGGATAATAATAGGACCTACCTCAGGGTCATTCTGGGTAATAAATTAGTTGATATATGTGCAGTAGTTATAAGTATGGAATAAGTGTCAGCTATTACATTAGCATTGTTGTTCTTTTCAATACTAATTAATTATTTGGGGAAGGGAAGGAGATAAATTACCCCATTTTTATATTCTGAAAGGGCTCGACATCACCAATTTCTTTGGTAATCCATCACAGTTGGAGCATGGAATGTTCTGGTTAACTTACTATTCTGTTTGATAACGTGCTATACAATTCATCTTATTCAGATAATAGAGTACCAAATAATTTTAAGATACTGGATATACTATACTAAATTTATACTTAAGAAATTTTATCTCATAAATTAATCAGAAAATGCTTCAGTCCATTTTTGGGCTTTACTCTCATAAATAATAAATGCACTTACCATTGGTATTTCAGTAGTGAAACGTAGAAAGGAATCTAATGTGATACAGGACAGGAAATAGAGTTTACTCTCAATGAACAAACAAAATTTGATTCTTCTGAGTTTAGTAAAGGGACCTTCTTGAAAGCAGATTGTCATATCAAGTATTATACTTGCTGTTAGAGAAAAATTAAAAGATGTCATTCTCTCTGAAAAAATACATAATACCATAAATGTAGGTAAATTTCCAGATAACACAGGCCTTCTATAAAAGGGGCAGCGTGTTCTTCAGTTCTATCTGCTTTGCCTTGGCATGACATCTCACTCAGAGCTTTAATTTCAAGGAAGAATCTTTTTCTAGCTAACATCCTATAAAGCAAACAAAGAAGGCTGTGCACTCAGGTATATTAAGTTCACATATATTAAGCATTGCTTACATTGTCTCTGCAATACAGAAACAAATAGCTATTTTTACAGGATTAATGCACAAGTCATTTCAATTAACAGAAATCATTAAAATGAAGGTTCCATTTTCTACAGAAGTCTGGATAGTACTTTAAATAAAAACTCCAATTTTTTCAAAGATTTGCATGAGGATTTAGTTGTATAACTTCACTGAAAATTAATAGGATTCAGACATCAGGACTTCCACTTCAGGATAGGATAAACTTAAGAGACCGAATTTACCACTACTACATCTGCCCAAAACAACAAGAAGAAATCAAACAAAAACCCCTCCAAACACACAAAATGATGGTTTATAAGACAATTCATATCAAACAAGTGAGGACAATGATTCAGAAGAGATGAGAAAGAAACCAAACCAAAACAACAAAAATAGTGAGTCTTATGAATGCTTCACCCTACTGCCTTAGAGTTTTCAGGTTACGTTGCAGATAGGAGGAACACAGGCTGAATCTGACAAACTGCCTCAGTTCAAGTGATGGAGCTGAGAGTCTGGGGACACCAAAATGACTAGAATTTTCATGACAGAGTAACAGATCAGAGAGAGAGAGAGTGTCAGAAATCCATAGATAATTACCACTGAGCATTTAGCAGAGTACTGATTAGTACATGCATGTAAGGAAGACAGGAAAAGAGCCAACAGAAAGTATTAGAGGGAACACTGTTTGGCAATCACAAAGGGCAGCAAATAGTGCCTGTTGTAACAAGCCAGAATGGAAACGCCTATGAGAGTTTGTTTTGTTTTGTTTTGTTTTTTCCTCAGTGCAACCAATTCCCCAATTCTCTGACACCAACTGGGTGTCCTACAGTTCAATTCAATTCTGACACTATTTGAAGGTCACTCAGAACCCACAGGTTAAGGGTTCAGTCCACAAGACTCCTCCCACTTCAAATGGCAACTACAAATGGGGTGCCTAGGCTATCCACATTTCTGTCTGGCTGACTACAAATTTGGGGTTTAAAATCCCCTTATATTTGACCATTCACTACTATAACCCACAGGAATCAGGAAAGTACTTTGTTTACCATTACCCATTTATTATAAAGAATATAACTTAGGAACAGTAAATGGAAGAGAAACATAAGGCAAGGTAAGGGTTGAAAGGAATAGTGTGGAGCTTCCATTCCTTCTAAGGGTGTACCATTCTCCCAGGACCTTGTGTATTTACCAACCTGTAACCTCAATGATCCCCATCATTTAAGTGTTTAATAGAGGTTTCATTACATAGGCATGACTGATTAAATCATCAGTTATTGGTGATTGACTCAATCTCCAGCCCCTCACCCTTCCTGGAGGTTTGGGGGTGGAACTAAAGCTCCAAATTTTTAATCAAGGCTTAATCTTTCTGGCAACTGGCCTTCATTCTAAATTTATGCTAACCTCAAACTTGAAGCTATCTAGGGGTCCACTAAGAGTCAACTCATTAGTACAAAAGAGGCTCCCATCACTCTTATCTCTAAGGAAAGTCCAAGAGTTTTAAGAGCTCTGTGCCAGGAACTAGAAACAGAGACCAAATATCCTCTTTAGATACCAAGCCTCATAATTCATGAGACAGTGGGTGGGAAACTGAGAAAGGGTATGTTTCAGTATTGAGAGTAACTAGACTTGGACTATTTGGATCTGGCTAACTAATCTCGAAAGCAAGACCCAAAGGGATAAAACTATTTCCAAACAGTTTAAATGCATCTCATAACAAAGTACAAGGTTATTTATAGGAATACAAAAATATGCAGGACCAAAGTAAAATTTGCAATGCTTGGATCTATTCAAAAATTACAAGGCATGAAAAGAAGCAGGAAAATAAACCCCATAAATGAGGAGAAAAATCAAATAGTTTCTAAACCAAACCACAACTGACACTGATGTTGGAATTAGCAGACAAGTACTTCAGAACATTTATTGTAACAGTAATCCAGATGTTCAGGAAGTTGGCTGAGACATGGAAAAATATTTTTAAAAAGCTCAAATCAAATTTCTAGAGTTAAAAATTACAACTGAGATTTAAACATAATACAAAGGATGGAATTACTGGGCTAATAGACATTGAAAAATAAAATATTAGTAAACTTAAACCCACAATAAGACACTATCTAGAATAAAAAAAGAGAAAACAAGATGTGCAAAATAAGTGAAAAGAGCACATATGAGTTATTGGATCACTTAAAGTGTCCTAGAACGTGTTTAATTCGATTCCCAGAGGAAAAAAGATACAGCATAAAGGGGTACAAGGATGATGATGAGCACTCTCACTTCTAGTCAACATTGTAATGGAAGTTTCATCCAGTGCAACAAGGGAATAAAAAGAAATAAAGGGAACTCAGATTAGAATTAAAGAAATGAATTGTGTTTATTTGCAGAAAATGTCGTGAAATCTACAAAAAAGCTACAAATAGTTTTTAGGATACAAGATAAAATGCAAAAATTAATTGCATTAATCTATACTAGCAATGAGCAATCAAACTTTGAAAAAATATATTATTTATAATAAACTCACAAAGTATTCAATACTTAGGAATAAATGCCACATAAAATTTGCAAAGACTGTACACTAGCAACTTTAAAACATTGCTGAGATAAATTTTAAAAGCCTTAAGTTATTGAAGAGATATGCCTTCTTTATTGGCCAAATGACTCAATATTGTTCACATGTCAATTATCCTCACACTGATTTATAATTCCATATAATCTGTATCAAAATACAAGTTGGCTTTTAAAATAAATTGACAAACTGGTTCTAAAATTTATATGTAAATCCAAAGGACCTAGAATAGCCAAAATCATTTTGAAAAAGAAGAAAAAATTTGAAGGGCTAACATATCTGATTACAGGAATTATTATGAGCTTCAGCAATCAAGACAGGATAAACAAATACATCAATGGAAGAGAAAAGATAATTCAGAAATAGACACACATAAATAAATGATTCTTAAACTTTTCATAAAATACATTAAAGTACATGTATCATAAAATGCACATCCTTAACCATTTTAACTGTACAGTTCAGTGTGTATTTTAAATACACTTTTATATATACTTTAATGTACACTATTAAGTACATTCACACTGTTGTGCAACCATCACCACCATCTATCTTCAGGACTCTATTCATCTTGCAATGTTGAAACTCTATATCCATTAAGCAACAAGCCAATTAACTTCTATTTTCTCCTCCCACCACTACTTTTTGGTAACCACAATTCTATTTTCTCTCTAGAAATGTGACTCCTCTAGTTACCTCAAATAACTGGTATTAAAATATTTGTCTTTTTGTGACTGACTTATTTATTTCACTTAGCCTAATGTCCTCAAGGGTCTTCCATACTGTAGCCCATTTCAGAATATCATACCCTTTAAAGACTGATTAATATTCCATTGTATGTAGAGACCACATTTTCCTTATCCAATACTCAGTTGATGGACACTTGATTTGTTTCACCTCTTGGCTTTTGTGAATTATGCTGCTATGAACATGGGTGTACAAATATATCTGCAAGACACAGCTTTCAATTATTTGTAGTACATACCTAGTAGTGGAATTTGTGGCTCCTGGGGTAATTATATTTTAATTTTTTGAGGAATCACCATACTGTTTTCCACAGTGGTTGCACCATTTTATATTCACACCAACAGTGCACAAGGGTTCCATTTTCTCCACATCTTCAACACTTACAATTTTCTGGGTTTTGTGTGTGTGTGTGTGTGTGTGTGTGTGTGTGATACTAGCTATCCTAATAGCATGGTGTAAGGTAATATTACCTTATAGCTTTGATTTGCATTGCCCTAATGATTAGTGATGTTAGCATCTATTCACAAGCTTATTGGCCACTTGTATAATTTGGAGAAATGTCTATTCAAGCTGTTTGCCTATTGTTGAATCAGGTTATTTGTTTTGTTGTTGTTGTTCAGTTTTAAGTGTTCTCCATACATTTTAAATATCAGTTCCTTATCAGATATGTGATTTTCAAATATTTTCACTGACTCTCTGGGTTGCCTTTTCACTGTGTTGATTGTATCCTTTAATGCATGGAAGTTTTTTCATTTTATCTTAAGGTAGTCTAATTTATCTGTTTTTCCTTTTTTTGCTTGTGCCTTTGGTGTCATATCCAAACTTTGCTGCCAAATACAATATCATGAAGCATTGTCCCTATGTTTTCTTTTAAGAGTTTAAAAATTTTAGCTCTTAAGTTTAGTTCTTTCATCGTTTTGACTTAATTTTTGTATGTGGTGTAGGGTAAGTTTCCAACGTCATTATTTTGCATGTGGGTGTCTAGGTTTCCAAAAACCATTTGTTGAAAAGACAGTTCTTTCTTCATTGAATGGTCTGAACACCCTTGTTGAAAATTATTTGACTATATATGGTATAGTTTATTTCCGGGCTTTCTGCTTTATTCTATATGTCTGCTTTTAGTCTAGTACCATGTCGTTTTGATTACTGTAGTTTTATAGTAAGTTTTGAAATCAGGAAGTGTGACTTCTCTAACTTGTGTCTTTTTTTCAAGATTGTTTTGGCTATTCAGGGTACTTTGGGATTCCATGTAAACTTTGGGGTGATGGTATGATTTTTCAGCAAAAAAAATTATGTTGTTGGGTTTTGATAGAGATTTCATTGAATCTAGATCACTTTGGGTAGTATCAACATCTTACATCTTAATGATTTTAAGTCTTCCAATCCATAAACACAATATGTCTTTTATTTCTGTATGTCTTCTTCAACTTTTTTCAGCAATGTTTTATAGTTTTTATTATATGACTTTGTTTTACTTCCTTGGTTAAATTGCTTCCTAAGCATTTTATTATTTATGATGCTATTGTAAATGAGATTGTTTTCCTAATTTCCTTTTTGGATTGCCCATTATGAGTGCATAGAAATATAATCCCTCCTGGCTTTTAAGGTTTCTGCTGAGAAATCTGCTGTTAGTCTGATAGGTTTTACTGTGTAAGTTACCTGATGATTTTGTCTCACAGCACTTAAAATTATTTCCTTCATCTTGATTTTAGATAGCCTGAAGACTGTATGCCTTTGTGATGATCTTTTTGTGATGAATTTCCCAGGAGTTCTTTAACCTTCTTATATTTCATTGTATAGATCTTTAGCAAGGCCACAGTTTTCCTCAATTATTCTCTCAAAAAAATTTTCCAAACTTTTACATAGATTTTCTTCCTCAGGAGCAACAATTATTTTTAGGTTTGGACATTTTATATAATCCCATATTTCCTGGAGACTTTATTCATTTTAAAATCTTTTTTCTTTGTCTTTATCTGATTTTGTCAATTTGAAAGCCTTACTTTTGAGATCTCAGATTCTTTCTTCTACTTGTTCTCGACTATTGTTGAAACTTTCCACTGAATTTTGTATGCCCCTACGTGTGTCTTTCATTTCCAGAAGCTCTGATTGTTTTTTCTTTATGATATCTATATTTCTGGAAATTTTATTCAAATTTTTAAAATTTTTTTATAAATTCACTTTTACGTTTCTCCAGTATCTCCTTGAGTAGCAACCTTAATAAGCAACCATCTGAATTCTTTATCTGTCATTTCACAGATTTCATCTTTGCTTGGATCCATCGCTTGGGAGCTAGTGTGATCACTTGGGGGTGTTATCAAACACTGTTTTGTCCTATTACCAGTATTACTTTTTTTGTTCCTTCTCAATTGAGTATAGTATTTCTGAAAATTGCTCTTAAATTTACTTTTTGCTAGGACTGTGCTTTTTAATTTTTTTTCCTTTTAATTATCTGACTTTAAGGCTTATAGTTTATTATAGTCTAATTTAATTCTGGGTGCTTTTAGGGGTGAAAATTCTATATGAGTTTCTTAGTTATACAGAGCCTTTGTGCACTGGATTTCCCAGATTCTGGTTGTAGTGGTGATGTAGTTTGTGTGTGGGCAAGTTTAGTGTCCCCTATTGGTTTGGTATGTGGTATGGCCAGGATCTCTTGAAACTTATCTAATTCTCTCATAGTGTGTACTTTACTTATTTATTTAATCCCTCCCTCTCAGTATTTTATTTGCTTAGTTGACGATTCAGACTTCAGGGCAATAAGGGGGGTATCCCTGGGTAGGCACCAGCTGTAGCTAAAGCAAGTGTATAGATTTAATATCCAATAGTGTGCAAAGGTCCCAGCCTTGATGAAGGTGGCTAGATTAGCTCTCAATTAGTTGTGCTGAGATTTTCTCAGGGTGAAGGGTGGGAGCTATCTCAGCTCACCTGCCACATGGGCAGGAAATATGTCCACCTCACAGTCTGACCACTGTCCCAGTGTTCTGGCTATTTACATCAGACAGGCACCTCTTTTCATCTAGAGCAATATTGATGTTCCAAGTAGGGAGAAATTGTGACTTTGCCTCTCATGAAGGCCTGAGTCTGGAGAGTGCTCCTCCTGTGGGGCTGCAATCACCCTGAATTGTTCCAGGAATGCTGTCTATACATGCAGCCATGCTGTGTTCCTGTGGGAGAAGCCCCAGCTGTGTCTGCAGTGGTCTACCAGAGGATACACCAGTGGGGAATAAGGATGCCTTCTCCAAGACGCTTCATCATCATACAGGCTGCCTGCCTGTTGGGGTAAAGGTGCAGACTTTCCCTACTGCACCCATCAGTGCAATTGTGTTTCTGCTGTGAGTAACTTTCCACCAGCAGAAAGATCTGGGACTCAAGACCTGCTGTTCAAATTATTTTGTCCCATGGGGTGTTCCCTTGATATGGTGTTCTCCTCCTTCCCCTAGAAATAGGACTCCTGAGATTCAGACTTCAGTGATTGCTATTGCTCTTCTGGGTCTATCCAGCCTGTAGGGCTTCCAGATTCTTGGATGGTTCTGGAGAATGTCTGCAAAGGATTCAGTGATGTGACCTTTCTTCGAATCTCCCAGCAGTGTGTACTAACACCTGCTCTGATGGACGTAGACGGAGAATGACCTAGGCTCTGTAACATTCCTTGGTTGTAGATAGGCTTGGTGTGATGGCTTTCTTGAATGCTGGTTATACTGGTAGTGAACTTGTCACGTGGACAGACTCAGGATCTCTGTTTAGCCAGGGTGTTGCAGACAGTGGTGTTGAGACCACACAGCCATTTTCTCCTTCCTGTGCACAGTGTTATTCAACTGAGAGGTGTTTAAATGACGTGTGTTGGTTGACCTTCAGCCTGGAGGTGGTGCTTGCAAGAGAGCACCAGCTGTGTTAGTAGCAGTGGAATTTGAGCTTTCCCTAAGTTGCCCAGGGGAAGCATTCTGGTTTCTCAGGCAATGGGCAGGGCCATAAAGCTCCCAAAAGTTTATGTCTTTTGTATTTAGCTACCAGGGGTGGATAAATGCCACCAGATGGAGGAAGGTTTATGTGGTTCTGCGCTCATATTCTCCTTGGGTGGGTCAGGTTGCAGCCCCTCTGGAGATGGGAGGTGGTTCTCAGGCCCCTGGGGTAATGTTTCAGAAGGGAGTATAACTGTCTCTGCTGTGCAGAAGAGTTCACAAATTGAATGGGGAGTAGCGGGCAGCAGTAAGCTTCACTCAGCTTCCACGCAGTTTACAAGGCCAGTCTCACTCCTGCAGTGCCCCACTAACATTGCCCAGTTTAGATTAGGCAGCCTGAGCACAGGACTTACACTTGTCCCCGGCCATAAGCTTCCCCACAGAGATAGCAACCATGGCTTTTAGGCCACGTCCCTCCCCATCTGCTAGTAAGGCTGGGCACCCATCTCCTGTACTCACTTCTGCAGTGCACATTCTGCTCACCACCCCAACCCAGGCTCTGCTCAAGGGAGTTTGTCCCCACTTGAGATTATATCACAAAATTCAGTTGGCAGCTTCTTTCACCCTGCAAACACCCCCTGAGCTTGTTGGCTGACTTCTCTGAGGGCCCCTGTGAGATATAGTCAGGAATGCCTTCCCTCAGTGTATGCTGGAGACTGGTAATGCCTACAAGGCACTGCCCATTGCTGTTTCTACTTTTATGTTTCATGCAACTCCCTAAATTTGTTCCAGCTCTGGATAGGGTCAAGGCCATCTCCTGTGGCCTGGATTTTCAGATTCCCTGGTGGGGATGTGTGCTCCCCAAACAATTTTTTGATAACAAAAAATTATTTTGTTATCAAAATAATTTGAACAGCAGGCCTTTCACACTCTGGAAACTTAAAATTTTTCACTTGTCTTATGGAGTAGGCTGAAGCCTAGTGCTTCATTCAAAGGGCATGTGGATTCTTTCAGTTTTTTAAGTTCCTATGGTGGTTCTTGGAAAAACAAAATCACAATGTGAATCTCTACCTGTTATTCTGTCCTTCCACATGGGAAGGGCACACTAACACTACCTCGTTGCCATGATCTTGAAAAAATATTATTTTCTTTTGGGTCTAGTTTATTTTTTGTAGTAAAACATTTCATTTTTTTTCTCATTTCCTTTTATGTATATTGTATAGGTATTTCCTTTATGGTTGCCACGGGAATTACATTTTACATACTAAAATTAAAACACTCTAATGTGAATTTTTATAATGTAGTACCTTCGCAAATCAGGGTTTCCCTCTTCTCCAGGGTTTTATTTATTTATTTATTTTTTATTTATTTTTAAATTCTTTTAGACTGCATCAGTCCAAGGCATAAGCTTAATTTCAACAACATATAAAGAGTATGCTTCTATGAAGCTATGCCCTATCCCCTTTAGTTTATGTCATGAAACTATACCCCTATACATCATGTATCTAAAAACATAGACTAATAATTTTAATGCATTAGTTTCTTAAATCATGTAAAAACAAAAAGTGTAATTATAAACCACAGTTACTATATTTTTAGATTTTATAATTAGGCACCATTTCCTGTGATGCAGGGAATTACTTTTACTTGGTTCCAAGCTGATTCCAGTTGGGGTTTGGAGTAGTAGAAACCTTTCAGTCTATTCTCTATGTGGCCATCCTAAGTTTCTGTGTTCACCAGGATTTTTGTCACTCCTCTCATACAGTCCAGCACTCTCTCTCAGCTATTTTCATTTAAACATAATCGTTTATTAATTGTTCTGGCTGCCTATGTGAAGGGGGATTAGGACTAGCGGCTTCTAGTCAGCCATCTTGATAATGTCACCTGCCCATACATTTTCTTTACCATGATCTCTATTTCATTAGAAATCTTTGAGTTTTTGAGTACTACTGTTTTTCATTAAAGGGAACACTCTAGTATTTCTTGCAGGATAGGTCTGGTGGTAACAATGTCCCTCAGCGTTTTTTTTTTTAATCTGGAAAGTTTTAGTTTGTGTCTCTTTTTAAAGGAGAGTTTTGCCAGATACAGGATTCTCAGAGGACGATTTTTTTTTTAGTGCTTTGAATATATCTGCCCACTTCCTTCTGGTCTTCAAAATTTCTGATGAGAAATCTGCTGCTAAATTAATTGAGAATCCCTTCTCTGTGATGGGTCATATCTCTCTTGCTGCTTGCTATCAAGACTCTCTGTTTTCCTTTGTCTTTTGATAATTTGATTATAATTGTGTTCCAATGAGAATATCTTTGAATTCATTTTACTTGGGATTTTGTGAGCTTATTTGATGTTTATAGTCAAATATTTCATCAAATTTTATACATTTTGGGCCATTATTTCTTCAAACAATATCTCTTCTCCTTTTTCTTTTTTCCTTTGAAACTGCAACAATGTATATTTTTGTCTGCTTCATGGTGTCACACAGGTCCCTTAGGCTCTTTTCACATTTATTCAATTTTTATTTCTTTTTTTCAGACTTGATAATTTCAATTATTCTATCTTTAATTTCACTGATTCTTTCTTTTGCCTGCTCAAATCTGTTTATTAGTCCTACTAGTGAAATTTTTATTCCAGTTTTTGTACTTTTTAATTCCATAATTTTTTTGTTTCTTTTACTGTTTTCTCTCTTTGTTGGTATTTCTATTCTGTTAATACATCTTTTTATTTACTTCCTCTATGTCATCTTTAGTTCATTGATTATTTTCAATACAGGTATTAAAAGTGCTTATTTAGTAAGTCTGTACCAGGTTTTTGTCCACAATAGTTTCTGGACTTTTAATTTTTCTTCTTTGAATGGGCCACATTTTTCTGTTTCTCTGTATGCTTTGTGATTTTTTGTAAAAGATGCCCATTTGTATCTTATAGTGTGGGAACTTTGGAATTCAGGTTTTCCCTCTTCCTCAGGTTTTATTTATTTATTTATTTATTTTTACAATTCTTGTAGGCTATATAATTCTGAGGTGTAAACTTCAGGCCTTTTCAGGTATTTACTGATCTTGTGCCTTTGCTTGGGCATGTGTGGTGACTTTCTAAATTTTTCACACATGTGGGTGCTTTTGAATGTCCCAGTTCTTAAATGTCTGGTTACTTACAGGAAAAAAAGCAAGAATGAATTCAGGGAGGGAGGGAGAATTACTTCAGCCAGAGAGGAAGAAGTGGCAACAAAGTTGGTGAGGGTTACAATAATGGCTGCTCATCTCTGTGTCTGCAACTCTGCAATCAGAAGCAGCAATCAGCAATCAGAACATAGATCTCATTCATCGGGAGTGGAGCATCCATATTTCCCATTCTGCCTCTGGAAGCTGAATGCAAGCTGCTCCAGGAACACACGCATAGCTGTCTGCTACAGGGCTGGTGGTGGTGGATGTCTACGTGCCACCAATGTAATAGCTGAAATCGACGGAAATTAACCCTAATTTACAGTCTAAACCTTCATCTGTAAGTTGCATGCCTTTGAATGGACTCCAGAGCTCCAAAATTGTTACATCAGATAGATTCTGCCAATGCAATTGTTGTCTAGGTGAAGAGATGGATTTCTCGTGCTTCAAACTCTGCAATTATTCCAGAATCTTTTCCTTTATTAACAACCGATTTTTGACAAGTATACAAAGGCAATTTAGTGGAGAAAGGATAAATAGTCTTTTTGATAAAACATGCCAGGAAAATTGGATATCCAAATGCAAAAGAATAAATTTGTATCCATGCCTCCAACATGTTTGTTAATTAACTCAAAATCGATCTGAGATTCAAACGTAAAACCTTGACATGTAAAACTACCCCACTAAAAGAAAACTTTGAAGCGAATCTTTGTGACCTTGGGTTAGGCAACTATTTCTTGGATATGATACCCAAAACCCAAGGTATAAAAAGAAAACATTATCAAAATTGAAACCATTTGTTTTCTAAGAGACACTGTTTAGATAATGTTAAGAAAATCCACCAACTCAGAGAAAATATTTGCAATTAATATTTCTTACTATGGTCTTATATAAAGAACATATTTTTAAAAAAATCTCAAATGTCAATACAGGTTGAGTATCCATTATCAGAAATGCTTTAGACCGAAAGTGTTTCAAATCTGGGATTTTTTCAGACTTGAAATATTTGCATTATACTGGTTCAGCATCCATAATCCAAAAATCTGAAATCCAAAATGCTCCAATGAACACTTCCTTTGATTGTCATGTCATTGCTCAAAAGGTTTCAGATTTTGTAGCATTTCAAGCGTTTTTTTTTGATTTTTGGATTAGGACACCCAAACTGTAATAAGAAAAACAAGTATTTCCAATACAGAAATGAATCAAAGGAGATATAGCTTAAGCACACATAATACTGATAAACATGCTTAACTGTCAGGGAAGTGTAAATTGAATCCACAATGTGATACCACTACAAATGAATTAGAATAAATAAAATGTAAAAACTAATCATATTAAGTTTTGGTGAAGATGTGGAAAAATTGGAGCTCTCATACATTGCAAAAGGGTACAATCACATTTGAATACAGTTTGACAGTGTCTTAAATATTTACACATTAATATATCATCAGACCCAGCCATTTCACTTCTAGGTATTTATCCATGACAAAAGGAAGCATATATCCTTACAAGCATTTCTACATGAATGTTCATAGCAGCTTTATTTGTACTAGCAAAAAGTGAAAGTAACCTAAATACACACATCAATATGTAAATGTATAAACTGAGGTGTATCCCTATAATGGAGTACTTCAAAGCAGTAAAAATAATAAAACTAGTGTTAAATGCAGGCACATAAATAAATCTCAAAATAATTATTCTGGACAGAAATGATTCCACTTATATAAAACTCTAAAAAAATGCAACATAATCTGCATGGTCAAACTCAAAACATTGCTGACCTGGGGAGAGGGAGAAAAGATGGGACAAAAAAAAATTATAAAAGTGTATAAAATTTGGGGGGTACATATGTTTATTATCCTTATTGTATTTGTTACTTCATGACAGTGTACCTTATGTCAAAACTTAGATTGTACTGTTTATATTTGTTATATGTCAATTAAACCTCAAAACAGTTGTTGAAATATAGTGGCTATTGCTCAGAAGGTCAAAGAACACAGATGTTCCAAATTTCTATGGTTTATACACAAAGATGAAACTGCAGGCTTTCCATTTTAGAAGGTCTAAACTTTGAACTGGGAATGTGTACATACATACTCTCCATGCTGCTGCACAGCTGCACATAGCTATGAGAATCATTTATTGCATCATAGTACTTTTATTTTAATTTTCACATAGTTGCTCTTTGATTTTATGTTGGGCTTGCATATTATTTACTACACCTACCCTGAACTTGTATTTTTCCCTATATTTAAAGTTTACTCTTAGCCATCTACCTTCTTTCCTACAGTACAACCTTTAGAAACAGGTGCATACTCTCTTTTAATATGCATTACAGTGTATTTTCCTCAAACATTTACAACGTAATGGGTGAATTGTATAGATTTTTTTTTTTTTGGACGGAGTCTCACTCTGTTGTCAGGCTAGAGTGCAGTGGCGCGATTTCAGCTCACTGCAACCTCTGCCTCCCAGGTTCAAGTGATTCTCCTGCCTCAGCTTTCCGAGTAGCTGGGAATACAGGCATGCACCACCACATCTGGGTAATTTTTGTATTTTTAGTAGAGACAGGGTTTCACCATGTTGATCAGGCTGGTCTCGATCTCCTGACCTCATGATCCACCTGCCTCGGCTTCCCAAAGTGCTGGGATGACAGGCGTGAGCCACCGCGCCCAGCCCCACATAAATGTGTTCTTAATGGGACAAATCAATGCTTCTCAAACGCAGCTCTATTGGGATTTTAGGCTGAATAACTTTCTTTTGTGGAGCACTTTTCTATGCATTGTTGGATATTTGCAGTATCTCCTTGCCTTCACACACTATATGCCTGTAGGATCCACCTGCTGAGTTGTGACAACCACAAATGTCTGTAGACATTGTCAAATCTCCCTGGGGAGACTGCAAAATTATCTCCAATTGAAAACCATTGGCATAAAATGATCATTATTGATCTTTGTGTTCCTATGACCTAGAAAATTGCCTAGTGTGATAGTTGTTTATTGAGTACTGAGTAAATAATTTCGAAAAGACTGCTGGAAATTAGAGGAAAACATTGGGTACTGATAATATAGAACACAGTGAATTCCCATACATATTGAACTCATGGTAATGGCTTCCTTAGGAAACAAAAGTAAATGTTTGATCTAGTCAGTCTTGGTTGACTGGTTTGAATAGTCAGTGACTATTACGGGGTTAGGTATGATAACAATTTTCACATTATCAATAATAGAGGTAGATCTCTGTTATGGACACTGCAAAAAAAAAAAAAGTTAAAACTCATGGAAAAATAAAGCACATTCAGGGTGTTGTTCACGATCTTAAAAAAAAAAGAAAGACATGAAGTCTTCACCCAGGCCTATGTCCTGAATGGTATTGCCTAGGTTTTCTCCTAGGGTTTTTATGGTTTTAGGTCTAACATTTAAGTCTTTAATCCATCTTGAATTAATTTTTGTATAAGGTGTAAGGAAGGGATCCAGTTTGAGCTTTCTACATATGGCTAGCCAGTTTTCCCAGCACCATTTATTAAATAGGGAATCATTTCCCCATTTCTTGCTTTTGTCAGGTTTGTCAAAGATCAGGTGGTTGTAGATATGCAGCATTATTTTTGAGGGCTCTGTTCCGTTCCATTGGTCTATATCTCTGTTTTGGTACCAGTACAATGCTGCTTTGGTTACTGTAGTCTTGTAGTATAGTCTGAAGTCAGGTAGCTTCAGGTCTAAAACACCAAAAGCAATGGCAACATAAGACAAAATTGACAAATGGGATCTAATTAAACTAAAGAGCTTCTGCACAGCAAAAGAAACTACCATCAGAGTGAACAGGCAACCTACAGAATGGGAGAAAATTTTTGCAACATACTCATCTGACAAAGGGCTAATATCCAGAATCTACAATGAACTCCAACAAATTTACAAGAAAAAAACAAACAACCCCATCAAAAAGTGGGTGACGGATATGAACAGACACTTCTCAAAAGAAGACATTTATGCAGCCAAAAGACACATGAAAAAATGCTCATCATCACTGGCCATCAGAGAAATGCAAATCAAAACCACAGTGAGATACCATGTCACACCAGTTAGAATGGCGATCATTAAAAAGCCAGGAAACAACAGGTGCTGGAGAGGATGTGGAGAAATAGGAACACTTTTACACTGTTGGTGGGACTGTAAACTAGTTCAACCATTGTGGAAGTCAGTGTGGCGATTCCTCAGGGATCTAGAACTAGAAATACCATTTGACCCAGCCATCCCATTACTGGGTATATACCCAAAGGACTATAAATCATGCTGCTATAAAGACACATGCACACGTATGTTTCTTGCGACACTATTCACAATAGCAAAGACTTGGAACCAACCCAAATGTCCAACAATGATAGACTGGATTAAGAAAATGTGGCACATGTACATCATGGAATACTATGCAGCCATAAAAAATGATGAGTTCATGTCCTTTGTAGGGACATGGATGAAGCTGGAAACCATCATTCTCAGCAAACTATGGCAAGGACAAAAAACCAAACACCACATGTTCTCACTCATAGGTGGGAATTGAACAATGAGCACACATGGACACAGGAAGGGGAACATCACACACCAGGGCCTGTTGTGGGGTAGGCGGAGGGGGGAGGGATAGCATTAGGAGATATACCTAATGTTAAATGACAAGTTAATGGATGCAGCACACCAATATGGCACATGTATACATATGTAACTAACCTGCACGTTGTGCACATGTACCCTAAAACTTAAAGCATAATAAAAAAAAGAAAGAAAATAGAACACAAATTCTTAGATCCTAGAAGCATCTTGTAAATTTTATAGATTCTAGAATCTTCTATTATTTTGTAGATTAATAAAAGGAAAATTAGAGGAAGAAAATGGCTAGCTCAAAGTCATAGACTATTCACAGTACCAAGGCCTCCTGGAACTTATTATTTTCTAACAAGTGGTACAATCCATTTATAACCCAGGTATATTTACTTGGTGATAGTGAAAGGCAAGAGAGCATTAGCTTACTTATATTTTGGATCAGATTTTTTTTTTGAAGTAGAGAAAATTTGACTTATTTCAATCTGAAATAACTGGGGAATTGGGGGAGGAAATGGGGTGGGTGGGGAAAAATGTTTCTAGGATACAAATCAACCTGAATAAGCCTCTACAAAAATTGCCTGTTTTCTGTGACTCTAAAGTTAACTCTAAGATTGTAAAGTAGCCTTGAAAACATGCCATTTATTATTACAATGCTAATTTCACACAGAAATGTGCAAAACCAGACAGACAAAGGAGGCTATCTCCCACGAAAAACCTGTTTGATATAATCGTAGAGGATAGGGAAAGTTTTAGGGGATAACAATGTATCCACTATATGGAGGAAATATGAAACAAGGAGCAGAAGTAAGGAAATTTTGTATTATACGGTAGTTATACTTTTGATTTTTGAAGAACTTTCATACTTTTGTCCTTAATAGCTGTACTAACATTTTTACCAACAGTGTATAAGAGTTGCTTTTTATCACATTTTCACCAGTATCTGTTATTTTTTTGCGTGTGTGTCTTTTTGATAATAGCCATTCTAACTGTGGTGAGGTGCTAATTCATTGCGATTTTTTATTTGCATTTCTCTGATGATTAGTGATGATGGGCATTTTATCATATACCTGCTGGCTATTTGTATGTTTTCCTTCAGGATATGTTTATTTAGATCCAGAGTTGTTCCTTATTTTTAGTTATATTATATGTGTTTATTTGCTATTGAGTTGTTTGAGTTGCTTATATATTCTGGATATTAACATCTTCTCAGAAACACAGTTTGTGAATATTTTCTCTGTTTTTGTAAGTTTTCTTTACAATTTGTTGTTTCCTTTGCCATACAGAAGCTTCTTCATTTGATGTAATCCCATTTGTCTATTTTTGCTTTTGTTGCCTGTGTTTTGAAGCCTTATCCAAAAACTTCTTGCCTACACCAATGTCCTGAAATGTTTCCACGTTTTCTTCTACTACTTTCATAGTTTCAGACCTTAAATTTAAGTCCTTAATCTATTTTGAGTTGATTTTTGTGTGTGGTGAGAGATAAGAGTCTAGTTTTGCTCTGCACGTGGATATCCAGTTTTTCCAGCACCATCTATTGAAGAGATTGTTCTTTCTCCAACATATGGTCTTGATGCCTTTGTCAAAAATTCAATTGGCTGTACATGTGTGGATTTCTGCATTCTCTATTTTGTTCCATTGATTTATATGGATAGTTTTAAGTGAGTACCATACTGTTTTGGTTACTATAGCTTTGTAGTATATTTTGAAGTCAGGTAATATGATGCATTAAGCTTTTGCTCAGGATTGCTTTGGCTGTTTGGGTTCTTTCTGGTTACATAAAAATTACAGAATTGGTGTTTCTATTTCTGTGAAAAATGTCATTATTATTTTGATAGTGATTACATTGAATCTATAGACCATTTGGGGTAATATAGACATTTATATTAAATTAATTTTTGAAATTCAAAAACACAGGATATCTTTCCATTTACTTGTGTCTGCTTCAATTTTTTTCATCAATGTTTTATCCAAAGTAAATAAAATCAGTATGTCAAAGAGATATCTGCATTCCCATTTTTATTGCAGCAATATTTGCAATAGTAAAGGTATGGAGTCAACCTAAGTGTTTATCAACAGATTAATAGATTTTTGTTTATTTATTTATTTTTGACATGAAGTCTCACTCTGTTGCCCAGGCTGGAGTGCAGTGGTGTGATCTTGGCTCACTGCAACCTCTGCCTCCTGGGTTCAAGTGATTCTCCTGCTTCAGCCACCTGAGTGGCTGGGACTACAGGTGCGTGCCACCATGCTCGGCCAATTTATTTTTTTTTGTTTTGCATTTTTAGTAGAGACAGGGTTTCACTGTGTTAGCCGGGATGGTCTCGATCTCCTGACCTTGTGATCCGCCCACCCCGGCCTCCGAAAATGCTGGGATTACAGGCGTGAGCCACTGCACCCAGCCAGATGAATAGATTTTAAATGTGGAATATATAAACAATGGTATACTTTTCAATCATAAAAAGAATGGAATTCTTTCATTTGTGACAACATGGATTAATCTGCAGGACATTATGTTAACTGAAATAAACCAAGTATAGAAGGACAAATACCACATGAGTCCACTCATATGTGGAATCTAAAAATGTTGCTTTTAAAGTAGAGAATAAAATTGTGGTTTCCAGAGGCTACAGATGGTAGGGGGAGGGGGAAATGGGGAGAGGTTAGTCAACAGGGACAAAGTTACAGTTAGATAGGAGAAATAGGTTGTAGTGTTCTCTTGTGCAGTAAGGTGACTATAGTTAACGACAATACATATTTCAAAATAGCTACAGGAGAATTTTGAATCTTCTCACCACAAAAACATGATAAATATTTGAGGTGATGTATATGCTAATTACCCTTATTTAGTCATTACACAATGTATACAGGTATAAAAATATCATACTGTACCCCATGAACATGTCCAATTATGTCAATTATAAACAAAATAAATCATTAAAAAGTGGGAATTTTCAGAAACAAATTTCAAGTTAAAATTCTTGATAGAAGTCGAGCATGAAAGGTAAAGGATAAAGCTAAAAAGATTATTTTAACAAAAGGCATTTTCTTATATACTCAATATCCCTTGCTAATAAGTGCTTCTCTGAGCACAAGTGCTTTTGATTAAAAGGAAGAAATAGGAGACTATTTTAAAATCTCAAACATATGCCCATCCAGCTGTGCAGCTGTTCAGGGGATCTTCCAGCCATGCCAATTTATTCTCAATTGGCAATTAAAAAGTGGCAATTATTAAGAAAATTAAGTAAAGAAGTCAAATAAACAAAATAATACAATTTGGATTCCATAAGAACTCTCAGTTTAATGCTCTAGTATTGAACAGAAAATATTTTCACCATCAAGACAAGAAGAACCATCAACTACTATCTTTACTATTTTTTGTGTGTTGTGTGCACGTGTGTGTGAGCAGACAACCCAGATAAGTAAGTGGGTTACTTACTTATCAAGTACACAAAAAAAATCAAGTACACAAAGAAAAGAAACAGATACAGAGTAAAAAACTAAGGTTTTAGGCAAGGGGTCAGTTACTAGAAAGGGTGGGCCTGTCAATTGCATTTTTAGATTTTTCATTCCTACTGTTTAGAAATACAATTAATTTGGTATATTGACCTCATATCCAGGAATCTCACTGAGCTCATTTATTCATATTAATAGCTTTTTCAGGTATTCCTTGGGATTTTTAATATACAAGATCATTTCAACTGCAAATATATTTTTTTTCTTACTTTCTAATCTACATGATTTTATTTCTTTGATTTGCCTACTTGCCTTTGATAGAACCTCCAATAAAACACTGAAGTGGCAAAAGCAGATATCCTTTTCCTGTTCTCAAATTTAGAAGAAATGCATTCAACCTTTCACCATTAAACATGATGTTAGGTATAGATTTTTTATAGGTGTCTGTTGGCTTCTTATTTCATAATAGACTGATCTACTCATTTAAAAATGAGTATTATAACAGTACTTACCTCAAATAACTAAGAAATACATACTACATATATAGCAACTCTCAGAGTGTCTGGATAACATTAAGTGCTAAATAAATGGTACAAATGTTTAATTATTATAACTCACACTAATAACATGAGCTCATTTCCTCTAATACACCAAAACTAGCAATACAATTTATTGATATGCCCTTTATTCCTTTGATATCCTTGTCTATTTTCTTATAAAATTAAACTCCATAGTTAATTATTTTAATCATTCTTTTTATTTATACTTCAGCTTCTACTCTTTGCCTTTCCTAAACAAAATTGGCCAAACCAAATGCAATTACCTGTTTATTGCCCATCAGTACAGTGCAGCTGAATGTGACTAGAGGAAAATACACGATCTATAGACTGATCTCCCTTTAAATTCAAGAACACAAACCTAAAATGAGCCCTTAATGATGTCATATAATGACAGCTCTCCTTTCTTCTAGATAGCTACTTTATACATTTTTCCTCCGCAAATTCCAGTATCTCTTCCATCTTTACTTTTAGTTGATCTTTCATTCTGTTTTACCAAGAAAATTGAAATGATCAGAAGAGAAATATATTTTAATGTAAAACAATTAAAAATAACATTAGCTTGACAAGTGATTATGGAGTTTATTTGAAAGAGTGAACGAGAAAGAATGACATAAAAATCTGTAATAAAGAATAATGAGAGCAGGCTAACCCTAATAAACCTTTAAACAGACTGAAAATTTCTTTTAAAATCAAGTGACTTTGGTGCTTCAATAGACGAATTAATGAAATAGAATTTTTTAACTTCCCCAATTGGCTCAAGCTCACGTGGAAATTCAATAAATGATGAAGACAAAATCTTCAATCTTTAGAGAAAAGAGGGACATTTTAATAAGTGATGTTTTAAAAAGCCAGATAGTTATATGGAATAATATAAAACTGAATATAGTCTTCATATGATGCACTAATATAAATTCCAAATGTATCAGAGATCCATAAGTAAAAATAAAAATATGTAAGTATTAGAAGAAAACATGTGTCAAATTCTTTATCATAGGAAGGTGTAGAGTAATCTTTCAAATGATGACCCCAAATCCAGAAATAATAAATGAAGATAATGAAACATTGTTCTATATACAGTTTTTTAAAAGCTTGCATGGTAAAAATACTATACACAATTATAAAATACAAACAAAAGGCTTACTGATAATTTTGGCCTTAGAGACAAAAAGCTAAAATTTGTATATATAAAGATCTCCTCCAAATTGATATTATCAACATCCTGACAGAAAAATTGGCAAAAGATGTGAACAGACAGATAATAGAAAAAATAAAATGGCCCTAAAACTTGTGAAAAAAATCTTAAGCAGCATTTCTATTATGAGAAAGGCAAATAAAAATTACATTGATTACAATTTATTAGCATCTATCAGAATACCAAAAATACTAATGTTTGACAACATTTTATTAGAGACATACACTCTTGTATATTGCTATTAGGAATGCAAAATGGTAGAAACCCTTATGGGGAAAATTTGGCAGTAGCTAGCAAAACGTATCTGCATTCATCATTTGAGCCAACAAATCCACTTCTAGAAACCCTTCCCAAAGTTACTCAAGCAGAAAACACTAAATGACATATGAACAAGCACGTTGATTACAACACTATTTTTAACGGCAAAGGCATGGAAATAATCCATATGTTCCCAAATAAGGGTAAGGTCAAGTAAATTATAATAAATTCACACAATGAAATATCCTAAATCTGTAAAAAGGCAAATGAAGAAGGCCTCTACATTATGTTATAGAATGATACTTAGGTTATAATATGTGAAAAATGTGAGTGGGAAAACATTGTTTTTTAAAATGAAAATAATGGTGCGATTAGACCATAACTAACACATGATTTTTATGGTAAAGAGAAAACATAAAGTGAATATACCTTCTTTATAATTTTGCCTTTGGGACCCTCTAAATGTTTTACATAATTGTAATAAAAAATTAGAGAGAGGAAAATCCAAACGTTAAGAATTGAAAACAAAGTGAAACAAATTATTACAACTGTATATTAAGATACTTATAACCATAAATAGAAGAATTGTTTAAAGTAATTTAAAATAGGCTATTTTTTTTTCTGTATATTACGGTGGCATATAGCCTAAGAATGGCAAGGAAATCTTAAGGTACATTTTGTAATCCTGTTGTTAATATAAATATCAGTGTTGTTACTTTGGATCTATCATTAATATATTGTATAACAAGTCACATAATTAGTTATGTTAGGTCAATATTTTTAGTGTAAGAGCAAAAAGATAAAAATATAAAATCAAAGAAGAGAAGCAAAGTCCCGTACTACTAATTATTAAGAGGAGATGGAAGAATTCACAATTTATATTTTATTTTTGTAAACTTATGAAACATTCTACCAGTGTTGACTGAGATATCCTACAAGCAATGAAAACCCAATAATAATTAGCATTCTTTTTGCCCAGAATGTGATTTCTACATACCATTTCTCGCTAAAGGGACCTAGAAGTCCTTTCCATGGTCTTTTCTATGTCTGAAGCAGGAAAATCACATCATAAATATGGGTGATATCATTGTGCCAGGAGGCAAGGAAACTATCAAATAGATTATTTCACAAGGTATACATGTATCAAAATATCACATTTTATTCCATAAATATATATAATTATGATTTGTTATTTAAAAGAGAACAAAACTTAAAAATAGTAATGAGATTAATCCAAAAGAACACAGAAGCCAATTTAAAAGGACTCTGTCTTTGCCTAAATATTAGACAACTGGAACATGAAAAAATAATGTCTAAAATGTGTTAAAGCACATGAACTTTACTATAAATTCAGAGAGTTTATAATGATTCTTCAAAGAGAAATCTGATAATCATTAGAAGCTGCTAAGCACCAAATCATTACTTTAAAAATTTGATAAAGAAAAATAATTAAGCATTTATCCTGCCTTTACTATGTGCAAGGTAATTAAATAATTAATGATAGAAAGTTATTTTATATGGAACGATTCCAGCTAATAAATACAGAGAGAATATTAGAATTGGAAAATATCAATTTTGCTATCTTAAATGAAATAATGAATGCAAGCAATGAACATTATTGAGTGCTAATCTATTGCGTGAAAGGTTAGTATTTATAATGAGAGGAGAAGATTGACACCACTTAATCTCATTAACAATTTTAGAATAGATCGAAATGGAACAGTAAGTCATGATGGTTTAATTCGGTGAAAAGTACATAACAAAACCTATTAAGAATTCTTGCCAAACGAACAGAATAGAGTGTGAATCAATCTATCATCCAGATTCAACTATTAGTGTAAAGAAAACATATAAGCAAGAGGAACATATTGAACGGTATCACAAGAATGGAAATGAATACAGAATATAGAAAATTTTAGAGCATGAATGGCCTGGATTCTTCAACAAAGAAGAGGTATTAAAAAAAGATGCTATACATTAAAATAGATTAAAGAAATATATTAACTAAATGCAACCTGTGGACCTTGTTTTGATCACTATTTACACAGTTAAATGTAAATAGACAGTTTTGAGACAATTGGTAAAATTTGAACATGGAATGAAATTTGGATGATATTATGGAATTATTTTAAAATTTCTTAGGAAATTGAGATGATAGTTATGTTCAAAGAAAAAGTCCCATTAGTAATTATATATTAGAATAACTACTGAAGAATTTATGAGTAAAATTATATGATGTCTGGTTTTTAAATTATGGTAGTCTAGCAAAAAAGTGTTTTTTTATGTAACAAGATTGGCAAGATGATGTAATCTTTTTCTCTTTTTCTATATATTTGAAAGTTTCTATAACAAAATGTTTTAAAAAACAAACTTCCACAGGCTCCCATTACCAGACCTATCCACCAGATTAGCCTCTATAACCTTATATTCCCTAATTATATAGATGAGCTATCCATGTGCCTGTTTATATCCAGAACCTCCCTGTATGCACTAGATTTTCTTTCATGCCTACTGAAGAATAATGCTACAACAATTCTGTCCTTGTTCCTTCATTATACGTGGTTTGCTTCCTACTGCATTCACATTAACATATAAGCATACCCTTAGTCCTACAATCTTAACAACAAACAAAAAGCTATTCTTGGCTCATTTTTTAGTTATTGCCTTGTTTTTTGCTTCCCACCTGCAGCAACATTTCTTGAAACTGTAGGCTATCCACAGAGCCCCAAATTACTCTTCTCTCATTCTCCCTTAAGTCCACTGCCATTAAGCTTTCAGAAAAGTTCATGGAATATGTGAAATATGAAAAACTATGAACATATTTCAAATTTTTGCAGCAAAATAAATTTTTACTAACTTGTTATAACATGTCTAAACAGGATCTAGTTTGAGGCACTAAGAAGGAAAAGATATCAGTTTAAAAAGAGTTCCTAGCAGAGCAACATGGATTCTGCTAATATAGAAGCAAGAAAAAACATGAAATTTATGGTGAAGCTTGGAAGGAATAATCGTGAAATCAATGATGCTTTATGCAAAGTTTATGGGAACAACTTTGTAAAGAAATCAGCAATTTACAAATGAATAACTCATTTTAAGACGGGAAGAGACAATGTTTAAGATGAAGCCCACAGCAGCTGACCATGCATACCAATTTTTGAGGAAAAAAATAATCTTCATGCCCTAATTTAAGAGGACTGACAACTAACAGCAGAAACAATAGACAATACCACAGACCTCTCAGTTGGTTCAGCATACACAATTCTAATAAATTAAAATTGAGCAGACTTTCCACCTCATGGGTATCTAAGTCACTGGAACTTGGTCATCTACAGACAAGAGCAGAGCTTTCAATAGAAATTTTAAACAAATGAGAATAAAAGCCTGAAGCGGTTCTTTGAAAAACTGTAACAGGAGATAAAACATAGATTTACCAGTAGGATCCTGAAGACAAAGTACATCAAATCAATGGCTACCAAGAGGTGGAAGTGGTCCAGTCAAAGAAAAAGCAGATGAGTCAGAAGCAAAAGCAATGGCAACAATTTTCTTGAAATGCTCAAGGCATTTTGCCACTGGCTTTCTGGAGGGCCAAAGAATAATAATATGTGCTCATTATGAGAGTGTTTTGAGAAAGCTAACCAATGCTTCAGCAAAAAATACCCAGAAAAATGTCTTGAAATTGATAGATCTTAAGTTGAGAAATAAGTCATTTTTAATTTATATTTTATAATAACATTTTTCATGAACTTTTAAGTCCCCTCATGTAGATATTATTTCTATTTTACATGTGAGAAAAATGATTTATCAAAGAGCTTGCACAAGAGTTTTTTTAATTTAGAAAATATTATATTTATATTTGAATTAGGATAACTTTTATGTTCTCAAAATTCAGCCCAGTTAAAACAACAGAATATAGGGGCAGGGCACAGTGGCTCACGCCTGTAATCCCAGCACTTTGGGAGGCTGAGGCAGGCAGATCACAAGGTCAGGAGATCGAGACCATCCTGGCTAACAAGGTGAAACCCTGTCTCTACTAAAAATATTTAAAAAATTAGCCGGGCATGGTGGCAGGTGCCTGTAGTCCCAGCTACTCAGGAGGCTGAGGCAGGAGAATGGCATGAACCTGGGAGGCGGAGGTTGCAGTGAGCCAAGATAGTGCCACTGCACTCCAGCCTGGGAGACAGAGTGAGACTCTGCCTCAAAAAAAAAAAAAAAACAATTATATTGTAAGAAAATTTCAAAGAAGTTAATTTTTTTCCACCATTTCTACTTTGCATTATTACTTACACTTGATATATCACTTTTTTTTTTTTTATCACCTGACTCTTCCTCACTACCTCCAACCTCATGCTCATGGTTTGTTTAATTCATTCATTTCATAGTGGTCTTAAGAGGTTTTTCATGTATTTTGACTAGATGCTAAGTCTGGCTATGGAAGGAGATCTTAAATTTCCCATTTTTCCTTCTATCTTAAAATATGTTTGGAGAGAAATAGTGAAACAAGATAAAATAAAATAAAATAAAATAAGAGAACAGAAAGCCAATTTGCTTCATGCTTAAACTCCCTAAGTAGGAAAAAAAATCACATGAATAATAGCAACGTTAATAATTCACCTGTAGAAAATTGAAGAGGCTGTGTGTAAACAGGTGTAATTATAAGCAATAGTTCCATCTACGGATAACCCTCTAAATGGAGGCTCCTTGAGCTGAAATCCACAGACCATCGCAACAGGCCCAGGGGTAGATTTTAGGTGTTCCATATTATTATCTTTCTTGTAAATGTAGGCAACAAGCCACAGTATTGTTGGTAGATCCTGTGATTTTTGTCACCAATAGAAATATTCTATTTTTTTAATACCATTGATATAGAAATTTTCTCTTGGCATCTTTGCCGGACTTGCAGCAGGGGCACCCCATCTATCGACCTGCTGCGCTCAGCCACTTGCAGGAGGGAATACATGAGTGAATGAGTGTGGGATCTGGCCCGCCACTCCGAGAGCCAACACAGATTTTCTTTCTAGGGCTTCAACCTGAAGCTTAGAATTGAGTTTAGAACAAAATGGTGCCTCAGGGAGTGCATGGATTCATTTAAATTAAGTCCCAGGTGGCCCTGGCTAAATTTGCAGCCAGCAGCCAGCAGGGCTGCTCCTTTGCTTCCTCCTTGTCATAAGCCAAATGTCAAAGTGAAGCTGTGGATCTGGGTCCTCCTCAAACAAGAGAGAGAAAAGGGAGAATTGGAGAGCTGACCTAGTAAGATGCTTTCCAAAAGGAAAAAAAAAAAAAAACAACTTCTCTCATAGAAAATCTCCTTGTATTCACATGTATGTGTTAACTCCTGACATGATGGAGAAAAGAAAAAAAAAAAGCATAGATGATAAATGTGGGGGTGGGGGTGGGGGTGTGATGGTTAATATTGAGTGTCAGCTTTCTTGAATTGAAGGATGCAAAGTATTATTCCTGGGTGTGTGTGTCTGTGACGGTGTTGCCAAAAGAGATTAACATTTGAGTCACTAGACTGGGAGAGGCAGACCCACTCTCAATCTGGATGGGCACCATCTAATCAGCTGCTAGCATAAAAGCAGGCATGGAAAGAGCAGACTGGTTGAGTCTTCTGGCCTCCATATTTCTCCCAAGCTGGATGCTTCCTGCCCTCAAACATCAGACTCTAATTTCTTCAGCTTCTGGACTCTTAGACTTCTAGTGATTTGCCAGGGGCTTTCAGGCCTTCAGCTACAAACTAAAGGCTGTACTGTCAGCTTCCCTACTTTGAGGTTTTGAGACTCGGACGGCTTCCTGGTTCCTCAGCTTGCAGATGGCCTATTGTGAGATTTCACCTTATGAACACGTGAGTCAATTCTCCTAATAAACTCCCCCTCATGTATTTATCTATCCTATTAGTTCTTTCCCTTTAGGGAACCCTGTCTAATACAGATTTTGGTACCAGGAATGGTTCTAGAGGAACGGGATTTTAAAGATGAATTTCTTTAGTTGGTTTTGGGGTTTCTGGAGTTGGCTGCTTAATATGATTAGACTCAGAAATGCTAAGGACTCTACTTCTAATAGTAGAGAGAACAGTGGTAGTCCTTGGCATGAACTGTTTAGAGACTTATGCAAAATAAATGCATTTGATACTCCTAATTCACTGCTTGTGAGAGGCAAGGAGTTTAAGGACTCTATACATAATACTTTTGACCAAACGTAGAGAAGCAAGGAATATAATGAAGTCAGTTGGTTGCTCCTATGTTTGCTGGACAAAGTGATGAATGAAAACGATGAAGACAGGGATTCTAACTCCCAGATCCAAAAGCACATACTGAGCCTCAAATCTTCTAAGATTGCCCTGAGTGATAGTCTTATCTCCTGTAAAGAAAGAGCTCAAATTGTGGAAAATCAGACACAAGCTTTTATCATGCAAGTGGTTGACCTGCAATGAAATTTGCCTGGGGGAAAAAGCCTCTTGCTTTATGTAAATGGATTCCTTCAACAGGAGAAAAACCCTTAATCACTGTAGCTTCCTTGCCAGCTAGAAACCGTATTTTTTATTTTTTATTTATGTATTTTTTTGAGATGGAGAGTTCTGCTCTTGTTGCCCAGGCTGAAGTGCAATGGCACCATCTCGGCTCACCGCAACCTCTGCCTCCCGGGTTCAATCGATTCTCCTGCCTCAGCCTCCAGAGTAGCTAGGATTATAGGCATGCGCCACCACGCCCCGCTAATTTTGTATTTTTAGTAGAGACGGGGTTTCTCCATGTTAGTCAGGCTGGTCTTGAACTCCCGACCTCAGGTTATCTGCCCTTCTCGGACTCCCAAAGTGCTAGGATTACAGGCGTGAGCCACGGCGCCTGGCCTATTGTTTTGAATTGCATATCCGATGGCTGGGCTGAATGCTCATTCTACCTAGTAATATCTCTGCAGTTTGCAGCAACACCCTTACCATTATAAAAGAGATACGAGCCATTTCATACCATGAAAGAAGAAAGGAAAAATGCCAGAAAATTTTGGGGGTCTTGGCTGATGCCCTAACTGGTGGTTGGGGATGGAATCAGTCTAGGGGCTTGCTTTTCAGCAACACGAAGACATGGCCTCAGCTGGATGCCTTCAGTTGCCCCAAGACTTTATTCTAGTCCTACACCATGGCTAGACCTTCGTGATAGGAAACAAAGCCAACATTTCTTTCCCCAAAAAGAGAGAGAGAGAGGTGGCAGGGTTGCATCCTGTCCTCTGTAGCTGCACCATTCGCTTTCAACAGACTAGTCAATGGTTCAGTGCTTCGTCTGCATTCAGAAGAAAGTCTGAGGAGAAGCAGCCTCGGAAAAAAGTGAAGACTCTAGGTCCACATTTACTCACAATTCAGGTATCCCAGATAAGTCCCCAAAATGATGCATAATTTTTCTCTCGGCCCCTTTTCCGGACTCATAGCAGGGTCGCCCTGTCTACTTAGCCTGCCGCCATCAGCCCCTTGCAAGGCGGGAGCACGTGAGCCAGCCAGTGCAGGATCTGGTGGGGCCCGCAGCCAGACCAGGCATGTCACCTAGAAGGGAATGCGGTGGTGCCCAGGCAAGGATGCTCGCGACCCTGAAGCCCCAGAGAGGACGTTAGTGTGCTAATTAGCTCTTTTAATTCCACCATCCACATCCTGACAGATGGTGGTATGTTAACAGTTCAGTCGCCCCCTGGCTCTGCTGCATGAGGCACCTGTCCTCCGCTGGTGGGGGCCAAAGGCCAGTGTGACAGCCTTTCTGGGTACCTGCACTCGGTGGGTCCCAAGCTCTTGTGCAGCATCGAAGAAGAACGAGCATATACTGACAATCAAAGAGGGAGCAAGGTGGTGAGTTTTATTGAGTGATGATACGGCTTTCTGCTGAGAGGAGATGCGGGGGCTGTCACCCTACTCGAAGGCAGGAATGTCCCCCCAATTTGGGTGAGCCTGGGATTTTATGGGCTCAGAACAGGGAAGGGGCAGGCCATAGGTAGTATTGGAAAAGGCAACATTCGATTGGTTAAAAGGCGTCATTCAGAAATAGTCAGGAAAGGGTGGGCTAAAAAAGAACAGAAGGTCTCACTCTGGGTTTTGGGTTTCATCTGGGGCCAGCAGTCTGGTCTTTTAGCTTTCAGGCTGATTTTGTCTTGAAGGTGGGGTGTCACCAGGGACTCATCTCTAGCTGCCTAGGCATTTGGCTGCCTCATGTCTCTACCAACATTTCAGTTTTAAAATAT
This sequence comes from Gorilla gorilla gorilla, assembly GCF_029281585.2. Classification (NCBI taxonomy): domain Eukaryota; kingdom Metazoa; phylum Chordata; class Mammalia; order Primates; family Hominidae; genus Gorilla; species Gorilla gorilla. The sequence continues at coordinate 138,847,961 of NC_073247.2, forward strand.
CATTTACACTCATTATTATTTTAAAATTGTGGTAGTTTTTAGACCTGTCATGAGATTGCTCACTATTTCTCCTTGCAGAGTATTACAAAGGTTATATAGCACAGCTGTCTGCACTGGAAGAGATCAAGATGGTTTGTGAACAGTGAAAAAAACTTAGAAGTAGTTTTTTACTCAAATGCTGTGATATGTTTTTGAAGGAGTTCATCAAGGAATGGGCATCCTCAACATTCACTTTCACTATGTAACTAGATAAAACAATAGACACCTCTCAATGTAACCAACAGCTTGTTTTTGTTCACAATGGGCATACTGACACCTTTAAAAAGAGAAATTGCATTTTTTGAGTGGTCCCTTTTGGATATTGCAAGGGCTGATGATGTTTAGAAACGGTAAAAAGTTATTTTGCCGAATAAATATTTGACTAAGAAAAAAAATCGTCATACTCTTTGCACAGATGGAGCTTCTACAATGACTGGCAATACATCTGCTTTTGCTACTTCAGTGGAAAAAAAATCATCTTATGTCATTGTCACATGCTGCTTTTTACAGAGACATGCACTGGCAACAAAAGCTTTTGCAACAAACCTGAAAGGAGTTTTGTCAAGAGCCATAAATGTTATCAATAAAATCAGATGTAGATCTCTGAGTCACCTTATTTAAATTTTTAAAAAGTAATAATATATTCATCTCTACCATATGGAAATTCAATGGATTTCAAGACAAGCCTTGCTGTTCTGGCTCAAATTACATGCAGAAATTTTACCTTTTTGGAAAAAAAATTACTCTTGGATCACTTTGGAAGAATGCATTTTATCTATTGGTTGATTTACCTGACAGGTATTTTTAACCAAATGAATGAGATAAATCATTAAAAATTCTGAAGTCACCATATGGACGCTTCTGAAAATTTTCAAGCTTTCTTGACTAAGCTGCCAAAAAGGAAAAGTAGAGTCAGAAGTACTTGTGAACTTCACATTCTGAGGGAAATATTTTAACATAATTGAATGGTTTTATATAATGTTCCGTCAATTGATTTGAAAAGAGAAGTTTACAAAGACGAGAAACACATCAGAACGTTTTCAAAAGGTATTTCTACATTGATAGTACTATAGATGAATCATAGATTCGCAATCCTTTCTTCTGATATAAACTGTGTGAAAGATGTTGAACTAGCCAAAGAGGAACTCACTGATGTTAGAAAGAACTTTTTACAATTAGAATTTTACTCAAGAAGCCCTGGACAATCCTAATGTTCATTGTGACAAACCAGCCCTTGCATTCTAAAGGGATATATATATATATATGAAAGCTTTAATTTCATGTTCAATAATATATGTTTGCAGATAGATATTTTCTGCTCTTGTAACCATCAAAATAAAAATAAAAATTAAAATTAAAATCAATTAGATGTTCATCATAACGTATGTGACTCCACATATTAATGGTCTTATTCAAGCTAAGCAGCATCTACTGTCACAGGAAAATGTTAAAAAATAATCTTAACTCACTTATATTAATATATATTATTTTGTTATTGATGCATTAATGTGTATATTACTATATAATAACTATAGTTTTTAATATTTTGTAAGTAATTCAATATAATTTTTCTTTGAAATCTTATCTATTTTTTAATCTATTACAAACACTAATCTGAGAATTCATATGCTTTACTTGACAGCTGTGTCCAAACCTTTGAATGCAAGGACTTTTTTGCTTATCTGTGGTGGTGGATATCACAAAAATTATACGCGGACCTTTATTTTTTAGCTCTCCAGTTATTGTTAGTGTTAGTGTATTTTATGTGTCGTCCAACACAATTCTTCTTGACATATGGCCCAGGGAAGCCAAAACATTGGACACGCATGCTTTAACAGATTGTTATGGCTCAGAAATGGTTAAGAATGCCCATCTCCTCTCCACCATTTTATATGTGTGTGTGTACATATATATATATACATATCACATATATATGTATATGTATATACGTATATATATACGTGTGTATATACATATATATATACATATGTATATACGTGTATATATACATATGTATATATATGTATATGTGTGTGTGTGTGTGCGTGTGTGTGTGTATATATATATATATGTATATGGTTTTCTGGCCTCCAATTGATAGGTTATATATTCCCTTGATTTAATACAAAACCCGCTTACCAATATTCTGAACACTGAGCAAAAATGTAGATCACTCCCTATATTGACTACAATTTTTTCCATCCATAGTTCAATGCATTTACAGAAAATAATGAAATACAGATGTATACTTAGATATGAAATATTTTCAAGTCACAATTTTCACCAGCATCAATTGGTAATAGGTATTGGCTAGAGTTCATAGGCATTCTTGTATTGTTAGTCTGTCCAGTACAGGGATTTAATACTTATTTTTTGTCTGCATACTGTTAATTTTTTTCCAAATGAATTCTGTGGCATGACCTTGAAAAAAATCTTAATCTTATGTCCACAAGTTTATTCCAGTTGCTCTTGTTGCTCTTGAACTGCGCCACACTAACCTGCGAGTCGTCAAGTCCATTTGTCTGTAAATTGACTAAATTAAACATCTCAAATCCAATTTACCCGATCCTTCTACCATCAAGGGAGAAAATGATGCTGTCTGTCAGTTAAAATGAAATGGGCTTAAAATGACAACCAAAAGGAAATGAAAAGAACAAAAAAATGAAAAAAACAATTCCTTAAGGAATTCAGTGGCATTACTCTCTATTGCTAAAGATAAGATATGCAGATTACAAAATAAAAAGAATAATTAAAAAACCATATAAAATAGCTTCACTCTGAATGCATTATACCGTTTCTGATAAAGTGAAGGAAAAGTTAAAATAGGGAGGCTTCATTCTCTCAACTGCAGTCCTGCCTATGATAAAATCTAATAATCCGATGTATGACTCTCTTTTGTCTTTCCCGTGAAGCTTTTAATTGACCATTATGTTTCTGACAATATACCTTTTCTCTTTTCAATCCATTTGTTCAATTTAAACTCTACTTGACTCCTTTGTTACCCTTAGCCACTATTCCCAGAGCAGTTCTTAAAGCGTAGTTCCTGGAATGGAAACAGCAGCATCACTTAAGAACTATTTAGTAATACAAACTCTTGGGCTTCACCCCAGACTTACTTGTTCAATAACTTTGGGGGACAGAGCTTATCCACCTCTGTTTTAGGAATATCTGTTTTAATTCGATAATTCTTATGCATGCTAAAGTGGAAGAACCACTGGTAGGTAAATGAAATCCAGCTTTAATTTTGAGTTGTATTCCAACAATTTACCATCTGTGTATGTGACCTTTTGCAGATTTCAAAACCTCTCCGGGTTTCAGGTTCACCATTTGTAAACTGGATATTTTAAATACCTATTGTCTGAGAGCCAGGAAGGTTAATAAACTACTTCCTCGCTTCTTCGAGTCCCAATTTTCTCAGATAGATGTATAATCAAGATAATATTACATACCTCCAAGAGCTGTAAACATTAGTAAGTACTAATACTAATAACATAGCTTCTAGCACTGTGTGGAACATATTTAACAGAAGATGAATGTTAATTTAATGCACTTGCACATAGCAGTTATTGGACACAAATCAATAAATTTCAACTGATTTTTTTCTGAAGTATCAGTTGACATAAATATCAAATTCTGATGTAGATTTTCCTGGGCTGCCCATTTTATTTCTTTTTAAAATTCAGCCAATATCTACTTGTTGTAGAAGTATACTTTGCTTTCTTTAGAGTAACAACTGAAAAATATTCTACTTATTTGAATTTTAAGTATATATGACAGCCGGGCACGGTGGCTCACGCCTGTAATCCCAGCACTTTGGGAGGCCAAGGCGAGTGGATCACAAGGTCAGGAGATCGAGACCATCCTGGCTAACATGGTGAAACCCCGTCTCTACTAAAAAATACAAAATATTAGCTGGGCGTGGTGGCGGACGCCTGCAGTCCCAGCTACTCGGGAGGCTGAGACAGGAGAATGGCATGAACCCGGGAGGCGGAGCTTGCAGTGAGCCGAGATCGCGCCACTGCACTCCAGCCTGGGCAACAGAGCAAGACTCCGTCTCAAAAAAAAAAAAAAAAAAAAAAAAAAAAAATATATATATATATATATATATATATATATATATATGATAGGGTGGCTATAGTAAAAAATAATTTAATTGTACATTTTAAAATAACTTGAAAGTGTAATTGGCCTGTTGGTAACTTAAAGGATAAATCATTGAGGGGATGGATATCTCATTCTCCATGACATGTTTATTTCACATTACATGCCTGTATCAAAATATCTCATGGACCTCATAAATATATACATGTACTATGTACCACAAAAATTAAAAATCAAAAAATATTTGTGATTACTTTTGAGAAAACACATTTAGAATTGCAATTTAGAATCTCCTTAAAATGACCAATCACTTTCAATTTTTACTGCTGTGTGTTCACGGCACAATCACTGATTATGTTGAACTATTTAGAAACTATTGTTATGTAATTGTAGCCTATAATTTCTCAGAAATGTTTTGTAATTTTTCATTAATGAACACCTTCTACATAGAGCTCAAGGTAATTCATACATTATATTTTCTTTATAGACTTTGTTTTCCCCCATGAGCATCATAGAACATAAAGGTAATTCAGATTTTTTTTTCCAAAAATTGTGTATAGGCCTCTATAACACTCAACAGTTTTTTCTTCTTAATGTCAAATAATTCCCAATTTATTTAAAAAGTTCCTTCTCAAGTTATTCATCCATAATGTTTTCCAATGTCTTGCTTAGGGGTTTGATAAAGATTTGAATAATATGACATTTTGTGAAAATAACTGGGTAGCTTTCAGATTAATGTAATAAAACATGAAAACATATAAACTGTATGTTTCTCAAGAGACACAGTGAAAAGAGCACTGGTCATAGAATCAAGAAGCACATGAGCCCTGACAGCAAATGTATTTGTAACCTTGGGAAAGTTTTTTAACCAATATTAAAACTTCTTCCCCGTTAAATTGGTTGATGTGAAGATAAGATCATGTAATGTGAATATAAAGTCTGTATGAATGCATCAATTTGTTTCAGATGTTATTTGTCTTACATTAAATTATGCTTACAGAACTCTGACTAACGTACTCATGCTTTTCTGAAAGTATATACATATATATATATATGTTTATCTCCAAATTTGCATCAAAATTCCTTGTTAAAAGAGATCCTAAATAGAAAGGCTAAGACACTTTTGTTTTTATTTGATACTACAAAATTAAGGCCGAAACTAGAGAAAACAGAAGCGTATGCAATTTATGACATGATAAATTATGATGTATTAAATCTAACAATTTACAACAGCTTCAATTTTTTCATTATTGATTTGACTATGTGATAGTACATGCATAGAGCAATATATATACTTTTGCATACTTGTGGATGCATCAATATGTTTAAAGCATTTCACAATTTTTCATAGTTATCATCCAATAAGGATATTCAAATTATCTGCAACATTATAATTCTACTTGAACTCATTAAGTTCAGGGAAAGACAAGATGAGAAACAAAAAAAATTAGTACTAAGCTTGAATGTACTTCCCACAGAAGGCAAAAAAGGAAGAATTCAGCACAACAAACATAGATCTTCTGAAAATAATAGGGATGTACTTAATAAAAAATGAGATGACCTATATAAGATACAACTTCTGGATATGCATAAAGATTTGTTTATATAGGGAAACTAAACTTATACTTGGCTGGGAAGAGTCAATAGTTTCAAACTATCTATCCCTAAATTAATAATAAAATTTAACCAATTTGATAGTCCATATTTACAAACAAAGCTTAAAAGATGATAGTAATATCTTCTTCATAGGTGATATTTGGAATCAATACAACTTGCTGTAGAATAATCATGTAGGAACTCAGCCATTTTTGAGAGATCCATAGATATTTGTGCCTGATATATGATATGTGAGGAGCCATTTAGGTAAAAGGATGCTCATTATAGTAATCATGTAGTGAAAAATTAGAACTATCAGAAATGTTCAATGATAAGAGGTTGGTTAGATACCTTGGGTTACACTGATATAAGCATTATATATCTTTTAAGATATTATGCCATAGAATACAATTTTGACATAGTAATGCTGCCATATTAGTACTGACAACTCATACTTTTCCAGAGCTTTTTCACACACCAGGCACTGTTAGAAGTACTTCCTATATGATAATGAATTTAATGTTTGTGAAAGCTTTATGTGATAGGTATGATCATTATTCTTCCTATTTTACAGATGAAGAAACTCAGGCACCAAGAGGTTCTTTTATCACACAACCAAGTTTATAAAACTATTGAGTGGAAGAGCCTGGTAGTCTAGTTCCAGAGTCTTTACTCATATTTTAAGGCATGTAAAAGGACCATTCAAAATAACACTTCATGTACAGCGTGATTCCAAATATGTATAGTAATTAGGTGAATACACATATAGAATTATATACATAAATATATTTAGGAAAAAAATTCAAAATTATAAAGCAATATTTTAAGAGACATTAGGAATGACTTTTTTAAAAGTTTATGAGCTTTTTTATTTTCCAAATTTCCTGTGGTTAGCCTATACTTCGTTGGAGATCATTTTTTGAAATACTAAAACAGAAACTTTGTAAATAAGCCAATACCTTAGTAACACAGGACTTGTCACCAAGTAAATCATTAAATAATAGGTCATCTCAATAAGATAGTTTCAGCAAGTTTATGAGAATCCAATTGCATTCATTACATATAAATATTTGTTAAAGTGCAGATGAGAGGAGACAAAAATGGGCATGCTGTGAAAATGGCATGCTTGACATATAAAAGTGACATGGGGTAGACACAAAAATGTACCAGAGAAAAAAAAATTAGAAAAGAGAGATAAATCATGATTTTTACGATAATGTGAAGTGAGAAGCTTAAATTTAATCATTAGTTTGCAGACAAAAAAACTGAATAAACTAAATTTTAAAATGGAACATTTGTCACTCTATGTAATAGATTTACTTCAAAACTGATTTTAATTTCTACATGTCAATTATGTTTTCATTTTCTTTTACTTAAGTTAAACTCGACATTTATTCATTTCTGGACTTGTGGGAAAGAGATCCCCAAACTTAAAAAAAAATCAACAAAAAAAAGCGACAGCAATAGTTACAAAATGCAATATTTTGTTAGAAAATACCAGCTGTGAATGTTATGGACAGGGTTCCTACACTATGAGGTAATTGGACTAAATGACCCTAAAGCGTCATCTAAGTTGGAAACACTGTGATTATAATTATAAGCAAGAAAAGAAATGATAACCATAAGACTAATACTGATAGTGACACTAAAACTAATATTAATACCAATGAAAGATCAATACTAACACCAATGCAAATATTTATATTAAATCCACTATCAATTCTAATTAATATTAATATTAAGCAAGCAACCATCATGCATGACATTGAGTTTTGCATGAACTTCTATTAAATCCTCACGATAATGTTATAAAGAATATATTATTATATTTATAAATAAGAAAAATGAAAGTCTATATAATTAAGTAACTTGTCTGATGTCTGACAGTTAGAAAGTGAATGTCTCAAGATTGTCTGTCCATTTTCAGAAACTATGCTTCCCCAACCAAATATTAGTTTGGCTTGGGTCTTTTAACACAGAATCACTGTCATGCTAAGCCATCTGAAATTATAACTTACCTTGTATTACACTAAAAATAACTTCATCAAATTTTATGGAAAGTTTTAATCCTCTTTTACTGCTTTTACTAGAGCTATGATTTTCCCCCAGATTCATTCTACAATTTCCTATTAGCAATTTCAAAATCAGATAAAATAAAAACATATTTTGAATAAAGCATTTCTTTGGCCCATAGGAAAGACTAAAAGTTAATTTTCTACTAGCACTGTGGCAAACACAATGAACTGTTGATGTTCAGTGGCATTTCACTAATATGGTTTTGTCTCCAGAGTTTCTGCTTCTTCACTACTAATTACTATTTTTTTACTCCACAATTTCTTTTGTTTTATTGTGCTATTCTTACTAAATTCTTTCCTAGTGTTAATGCATTTGAAAATACTATCATAAAATTTTATATGCCAATAATAATAAAAAATTATTGATGGGCTGGTTAATGGAAATCAATTATTAATAAGTAAGTGAGTAGCCTGAGCATGTCTATTAAAGATCAAATTGCTTTATTTTTTAATTGCTTTTCAAAATTCATTTTGATTCCTTAGATAAATAGAGATCAAACTATGTAGAAAACAAGGCTTACACATTACTCTTTATGACTTTAATACCAGCATTTATCACACTTTAAAATACAATTGTTAAGATGGGCTTATGCGTAAGTATTCTTTGCCATAAGCAGTTGATATTTCTGAAATAACAATCAGTGAGAACGAACTGTCTTCATTCAAGGGAACTAGGTAGTTCTAAGTAGGACACATTATCTTTCCTGCTCACAGCTCCATGTGACCAATAATAGCTATTTGACTAGACAGTTGTTAAGGGTTCTGTGTGCAGATTCTGTCATGAAAAGGGCAAATCCAATTGATCCACCTGGGGACTGATGGGTTAACAGTGGTCTCAATAGTATGAAGTGGAAAAACTGAACTAACTGGACAGAGACTAAAAGCAATTTTCTATTCCTCTTAGAAGGAGTATGCATATATATGGCCATTTAAGCCCTGCTGTTTTTCTTCTATTTAATAAATGTATTTAAACACTTTATCTTATTCATAAATTACAGATGTTTTTTATATATTCTTAATTTTCACTACCTTCAAATCAAGTTTGATATTAGAACAGTGCTTTTGAACAACGTATTTCTGATGTAGTTACTTCCCCACATTAAAAAAGTAAAACTGAAGGAACACATTTAAAAATAGAAAAAAAAGTATGAAATTTAAAATACCAGAAAGACTTTAACCCAAAATATTTACACTCTACAACACTAAAACCTCGCTTTTGTTTTTGAAGATCTCCTTGAAACAAGGACTGACCCAGCCCTTATATTAGTTGATATTCCTGAAATGCTCAAATTACTTGCTAAGATTTAAAGAAAAAAAATATCTCAGTCCATACCCCAACCTATGACCCCAGCCAGGACAATTAGCCTGTCTGTTCTGCCATTTTCCCATCTCTGAAATGGGAATGATAATAGTGAATTGGTACTTGGAATTATTGTGAAAAATTACTGCAAACCATTTGGAAAAATACAAAGTGCTACCAAAATTATTGCTAATTATAATAATCACACTACATGTGAGTGTCCTATGCACAAAATCATAAGCTCAGAAATGTAAGTAAATTATTGAGAAACTCTACTAAAAAAAATTACTTGGCTCAAGCCTGTAATCCCAGCACTTTGGGAGGCCGAGGTGGGCGGATCACCTGAGGTCAGGAGTCAGACACCAGCCTGACCAATATGATGAAAACCTGTCTCTACTAAAAATACAAAAATTAGCCAGGTGTGGTGGCATATGCCTGTAATCCCAGCTACCTGGGAGGCTGAGAAAGGAGAATCTCTTGAACCTGGGAGGTGGAGGTTGCAGTGAGCCGAAATTGCGCCATTGCACTCCAGCCTGGGCAACAAGAGAGAAACTCCATCTAAAAAAAAAAAAATTGTCTTGATGGACAAAACCGAAGCATGTTAGTTTTTTAGAAGGCATGGATCAGCAGAAATAGTGATTAACTGACAACAGACAGAGCTGTAGTAATTAGTACAAACCTCAAAGCCTGTTGAAAAATATTAACGTCAATATAAATCATAGTGGGAGAATGTAGGTTTGTCTTCCTCATTTGATACAGTCTGATATTTTTACCATTCTTAAATATTGATTAGGGTCTATAATTGTCTTTATTTCTGTGCCCATTTCCTTCTTACTGTAATAGCTTTAGTGACTCTTCTTTCCCTTTCTCTATTCCCCAAATGAAGCAAACTACTTGAAGTCCTGTGAGTCTCAATAACTGAGTTGTGGGAGGTGACATAGGTTCTGCTCCATTCCCAAAGTAAGAACTCTTCAGATCCCACACTTTATTCTCTTGGACACACTATCGACTGATAGCCTACTTGCTTCTATTATCAACAAGATGACTCTCCTTTTTTCCTTCAGTGTTACAGAGAGGCTGGGTTGGGAAACAGTGATTTAAACCAAGTCACACTTTTGTAGATGACTCTGAGTCCTGGAGCTTCCCATCAAGACTTTGTAGGAGTATACCATAAAGGAACAAAAAAAAAAGTTATCTTCTAGACATCTGCATAGGTTACACATTAATAGTATCAGCTGTTTCATTTTCAGAGTCTAAACATGCTTGTAATTATAAAGCACTGGGATATCAATTGAAGTGAAAGAATTTCACCGCCAACTGTCATCTTCTGCTATTTTAATAAGATAACATTTCAGGATGCACAAACAAGCAAAAACTGTAGTGGATTCATTCTCTTTTGTGAACTGTAATCAAAATACCAATGTGCTTCAAGAACCACTGAGTTAATAATAAAAAGGGAACAAGTATTTCTGTCCTTGTTATAAAGGCCAAGTACTAATTGCCATTATTATTATATGTGCTTATAGTTTCTTTTTAACAGCATTATTGAAGTAAACTGCACAAACCATAGAACTCACCCTTTTAAATTATGCAATTCAGTGGTTTAGTATATTCATGAAGTTGTGCATTAATAATCACAATCTAACTTCAAAATATTTCTGTCACCCCAAAATAAACCTCACGTGCTTTAGCAGTCATTCCCTATTTCTTCCTCTTGGCAGCCCCTGGCAACCACTAACATATTTTCTGTCTTTATTTTTATTTTTTATTTATTTACTTATTTACTTATTTATTTATTTATTTATTTATTTATTTATTTATTTATTTATTGAGATGGAGTCTCGCTCTGTCGCCCAGGCTGGAGTGCAGTGGCGCTATCTCGGCTCACTGCAACCTGCGCCTCCCAGGTTCATGCCATGCTCCTGCCTCAGCCTCCTGAGCAGCTGGGACTACAGGCGCCCACCACCACGCCCGGCTAATTTTTTTTTTTGTATTTTTAGTAGAGATGGGGTTTCACTGTGTTAGCCAGGATGGTCTTGATCTCCTGACCTCGTGATCCACCCACCTCGGCCTCCCAAAGTGCTAGGATTACAAACGTGAGCCACCGTGCCCGGCCTTCTGTCTATAAATTTTTCTATTCTAGACAATTCATATTAATGGATTCATACCATATGTACCCTTTCATGTTTGGCTTATATCATTTAGTATAATATTTTCAAAGTTCATCCATGTTGTAGGATGTATCAGAATGTCATTTATCTATATTGATAAATAATAGTTCATTGTATGTATATACTTCATTTGTCTTGTCCATCTCTTGAATGATATTTGGATTGTTTCTACTTTTTGGTTATTGTGAATAATGTCACTATAAACATTCATATGCACCTTTTTATGTGGTCATTATAACTTTTCTTGTCTGTATATCTAGGAGTAGAACTGCTGGATTATATGGTAACTCCAAGATTAAATTTTGAGGAACTGAGAAACGGTACTCCACAGTAGTTACATTACTTTACTTTTTCAATGTCAATCCATGACAGTTCCAATATTTCCAAATTCTATTTGAAACTTTTGTTTGTTTTTCCATAGCTATTCTAATAGGTGTGAAGTGATATCTCATTGTAGTTTTGATTTACATTTCTGTAATGTCTGATGATATTGAGCATTTTATGTGCTTATTAATTCCTTGCATATCCTCTTCATAGAAATGTCTATTTAAATCCTTTGCCCATTTTTAATAGAGTTATACATTCTTTACTACTGAATTGTAAAGGCTCTTTATATATCCTGGACAATATACCTTTTATAATTTGAAAATATACTTTTTTCATTCTGTGATTGCCTTTTCACTTCCATGATAGTGCCCATTGAGGAACAATTTCTTTTTAAAATGTTGAAAAGGCCCAAATTATTTTGATGTTGCTCTTTGTGCTTTCGGTGTATTATCTAAGCAGTATGTCACTAGACTGAGTCTGTCTTCACACTTTGAATTTTTATGCAACAAAGTGCAACCTAACTTACCATGTAACCAAACAGAAACTTAATTTATGAGTCCAATTTTTGTAATAGCTAACAGTTCCTGAGCAAACCACCAGCAGTCAAGCTCAGCCAATCACAGGCAGCCAACTGATCAGACCATATGCAAATAAGGAAACAGCCTATCCGTAACCAATCGAGCTACATCTATACCTCATTTTTGTGTTCTGTCTATACATATTCACTGTCCACATTACACAGCAGCGCTCTCTGAACCTCTCTGGTTTGAGTGCAGCCCTAGTCACGAATCATTCTTTCCTCAAATAAACTCTGCTCAATTTGTCAAAAGTTTTTCATTTAACAGTTTTATGTTTAAGAAACCATTGCTTAATCCAAAGTCATACAAATTTCCTCGCAGGTTTTCTTCTAAGAGTATTATAATTTTATCTATTATATTTAAGTCTTTGATCCATTTTGAGCTTTTTTTATATGCGAGGAAATAAAGGTTTAACTTCATTCTTTTACATGTGGCTGTCTAATTGTTCAGACACTATTGGTTGAAAACACTATTATTTCCTCGTTTTCTCATCTGGGTCAAAATTAGTTATAAATGCAAAGGATTTTTTTAAAATATGCTATCAATTCTGTTCTACTGATGTGTAACTCTATCTTTACACCAGTGCCACACTCTTTTGATTTCTGTAGCTTTATAATACAATAAATAGGGAAAGGTGAATCCTCCAACTTTGTTCTTCCTTTTCAAGATGGTTTTGGCTGTTCTTGGGTTTTTGCATTTCAATGTAAGTTGAAAAATTAGCTTGTCAATTTATGTTTAAAATTATCTTGATATTTCATTAGAAATTGTATTGAATCTACAACTCACTATGGGCAACAATGTCACCTTGATAATAATGAACATGGAATATCTCTCCACTTATACATCTTTAATTTCTATCAGCAATATTTTATAATGATCATTATGCAACTCCCGCACTGCTTTAACTATTTTATTTTCCAATGTTATTTTGATTAGAATTGTTTTATTAATTTTATTTTAGATTGTTCATTGTTAGGATATCAAAACATAGTTGAATTTTGTATACCGGTCTTACATGCACTGAGTTTGTTAAACTTGTTTGTTACTCCCTTTTCTACACACAGTCCCATGTTGTCTTGTAGGTTGCATTATAGTGAAGGGAAAAGTGCAATAATTCTTGCACTATTCTATCAAAATAGGGGGAAAAATGGAGTCATGTATTTCAAGAAAAATTGGAGAGACATATTGCTTTTTGGAAATGCAGTATGTTCTCGTGTGTTTTGTATATGCAAAATGCATTTGCAGTTTTTCAATCAAGTTAATACTGATCATTCTTCTTATTTATATTATCTGTCTGGCCCCTTACTTGTATTTGTGATTGGTTTATGAATTTAGAGTCAGGTAACCTGAGTTCAAGTCTTGGTTCTACTACATAATAGCTATGCAACTTAAAAAAAAACTATTGAGGTGTTAATATTCCATTTTCAGCCTCACTAAGGACAACAAAGTCATTGTCTATAAGATCAGAATATTAATACCATACATCAGAGTTATTGTGAGAACAAAATAAGATGAAATATACACTAAAATATTTTGTAAATTGAAAAGAATTATGAAAGTCATAGTTGTTAGTTTAAAACTGATAGTTATTCTACCTTAGAACACATGGCCACAGGACAAAATTCCAATTTATTAACATTCTATTTCTAGTTTACATACTAGAAATAGGACTTCACCTTGGATGAGCTGTATATCCTAGATGCATTTGTATAATCTTGTGAATCCATTGTAAGCCTTTGTATCTCCTGTAAAATGAAAATATTATTATATCTTAAGTAGTAACAGTCTACTTCCATCAACAGTAAAATACTTAGAGGGTGAACTCAAATGCGATATCAACAGTGTAAACAGTTTAGCCATGAATACTGTATGAGTTTTGGCTTCATAATGAACATTCATTAAACTTGAATTATTTATTCATAGTCTACACTTCTTCTATGCAAGACTTTCAGATTTTAGTTCAATTACTTATGCAGCCCATAAATGAGCAGATTTGTAAATCATTGCTATTTGATGACTTTCAATTTTTAAACACTTTTCCCAACATAGGACAGAACTGAAGAGATGTAAATATGTGAATAAAACATGCCAGTGACTAAATGGTGTAACTTCTTTTAAGTCAATCTTTTCTGCTTAGTTTCTTAGAATGAGGATATTTTCTCTGTTGCGAAACAAAATATAGCAATAATGTGATCAAATAGTCTTATAGTAGTGCTTGCTTTGTGCTAAATAGTAAATCATTTAAATGCAATTTTGAAGCCAAAACAATGCTTTCTAGTTCTGATAAAAGCAAACTGACAGTATAAGCTTAACTGAGCAAATGGTAAGCTGTCTCTCAGAGATTATAAAAACAATATCACTAACTTCTCATCTTTCTCCATCATATGATGAAAATAAACACCAAGATACCTTTAAGTAAAATGTAAGTTTATACATCTTAAATAAAACATTGTGGCTGCACTTGAAAAATGATAGTCTTTTGTTTATAAGAAAGAAACATAAACGAATACAAACTAATTTCACCACTTGAAAGAATAGATAAAATATTGTGGTGATTCCTCAATGATCTAGAAGCAGAAATACTATTTGACACAGCAATCCCATTACTGGGTATATACCCAAAGGATTATAAATCATTCTACTATAAAGACACATGCACATGTATGTTTATTGCAGCACTGTTCACAATAGAAAGGACTTGGAACCAACCCAAATGCCTATCAATGATTGACTGGATAAAGAAAATGTGGCACATATATACCATGGAATACTATGCAGCCATAAAAAGGATGAGCTCGTGTCCTTTGCAGAGACATGGATGAAGAAGGAAAGCATTATTCTCAGAAAAACTAACACAGGAACAGAAAACCAAATACCACATGTTCTCACTCATAAGTGGGAGTTGAACAATGAGAACACATGGACACAGGAAGGGGAACATCACACACCGGGGCCTGTCGAGAGGTGTGGGGCTAGTGGAGGGATAACTTATGAGAAATACCTAATGTAGATGACGGGTTGATGGGTGCAGCAAACCACCATGGCACGTGTAAACCTACGTAACAAACCTGCACTTTCTGCACATGTATCCCAGAACTTAAAGTATAATTAAAATATATACATTTTTAATTATTTGAAAATAATAAACTCTATGTCATGTAATCTAACACTTAGATTTACATCTTTAGGCTCTGAAAATGTATAGCTTATTATTGGTTATAATTTCTCTATATTCAGTCTCATTTATTTTTGCATGTTTTACACAGCAGGGTGGGACTCTATACACAAGCCGTAAGACAGTATTTTATGCCAAGCTTTGTTTTGGGAAGAATGTTTCATGGCAACTACAATGAAAAACATAAATAAATGAAATTCCACCCTTCTAACCATATTATGTGACTTCAAGTAACCCCGGGACTTACAGGAATTCCAAAGCTTACTTAGGGGGTTAGAGGCAATAGATATAGGATTCCAAAAGGGCAAATATTACAAAGATTGCCCAATACAGACCAGAAACTGTTTCCACAGCTTCTACATCCCTACAAAAATTAACATTTTTATCTCCTTTCTCAGGAGAATGCTTAATACAGTGGTCTCGGTAAACGACCAGTCACACATCTTAGAATCTACAGCTCTGAGGATGGAAAGGCAAAAATCCGTATAGCTCAAAATATTAAACACAGTTATTTTACTTTGATCTATATTTATGTAAGCTTGAACATGGGTAAATGGCAATGTAATTGGTAGCAGATCTAACCAGAAATCTTACTGTTCAAGAAGAAGATTTCTTCTGAAATCCTTCGGGAAGATTTACTCAAATAGAGTGCCAAGGGAGGGGCTCATTGCAGATGTTGACAATTTTCCATTAAAATGCCTAAAAGGCCAGTTAAGTCAGTATTGTGTGAATTCAAATACTTTTAAAACAACAAAAAAATTGATACCTTGAAATGAACAATGCATCTATATATGAGCTTGCATATTTATGTGTGTATGCATATATACCTCCCATATTTATGCATATTCATATTTACATATGCTTTTTTTTATATTTAAGTATTGTTTCAATCACTTCTATTCCTTTTTAAAAAATTTACATATCTATGAACTACAGTCAACTCAGCTTTGGACCAAAGCACATACCCTTTATTAATGCCTTCTGCCAAAGTGATTTTTATACAATATTGCTAAAAAACTATTTCAAGCTGTAGTGTGAAGGAGTATTAAAGATATACCTAATTAAGGTAGGAAAAATATTTTAATTTCCTGTTTAAATGTTGTTTATGAGTCTTCAACTCACTCAAAAGGTCAATATTCTATTACTGCTTCTTATGTACACCTTTCAGACATTTTTCAAGCAAAACAGCTAGGGTTAAAAGTCTGTTACCTGAGTTTCTGGAGTTTTGATATTTAATAATTTAACCTATTCTATGTAGGCTACATATTTTCCATAAAAGTTTTATAATAGCCTACCTAGGTTACTGCAGTGATCCGTAGAGCTCAGTATTCTGTTTTGGACAGTAACAGCTTTTTTAATTGTTATAATTTTTACAAGGCTCAAGAATTAATGGTAACCAGCTACCTGAACTTAACACCTACTTAATTTTGTAAGGCTTTCTATTCAAATTTGTGACTGCAATTTTCCATTTGACTAGTTTCTTTCTTTATCGTTATTTGAAGATCTATGTAACTGTCATCCCTCTAAAGTTACAAGCCAATAACCAAGCACAGGTCTTTAAACATTTGTAAAAACAGAACAAATATACATATTACAATATACATAAAAAAATTGTCTATGGTATGCTTGATTGTAGCATAAATTTAGGTCCCTTATGGTTCATGATTATGAAAAAAGTCTTTTCTTTTATGCTTACACTAATAAAAAATAAAACAAAATATAAAAAAGAGAACCCATAATACCACCTAAACCTAAAATTAAATTACCTTTGCCACCCAAAAAAATTCCCGGCAAAAAAAAACAAACAGGTAAACAAACTAAAATAATAAAGACAAAACATATAACCTCAATTTTTATAACCTACAAAGAGTTTCCACTAACTATATGGCTGAAAAAGCAGGAGTGAAAACAACAATATCAATAAACTCTTTATGTATTACTACATGAAATAGAGAAGTGCTAGCAATTTGTTGGAAGGGACATGACATGATCCATAAAAAGAGAAAGATGTACTAACTGTCTTGCATCTGTATCAACCAGAAACTTGAATTGTGATTTTTAAATTGTAAATATACTATTTTGAAGAAACCAATTATTTTGCTCTTTCCCCATATCTCTCAAGGAAAACATAACAAAAAAAGGGAAACAGGTAGAAGTATGGGAATGAAGGTGAAGGGAAACATACAGATGGTGATAATTATGGTGCATCGTATTTTAGAAGATGTAGTAATAGTAAATGAAACAATTCAGATGGAATAAAACAAATAAAAATTTTGGTATCTCTTTATTCTAGTTATTATATTTTTTGTACATTCATAAGTTGAGGCTATCATTAAAGAAGATATTAAAGGTAAAATAATATTTCATTAGGGTACTGTAGAACTTCACTGGATAAATTCTGGCTAAATAACAAAAATTGACCTAAGAAGTGAGCATATCAATTGGATCTTGAGCCAAAGATCTGATAAGGGCACTCAATAAGACTCTTAGTAAAAAGTGAATTGACCCAAGGGAAATTCTTGCACCTTCTATAGAAAGGTGGATAAAAATACCCTTATAGAACTTTTTCTATCAGAAGATTGATAAATTGATAGAAAAACAAAGGAGTTATCAAACAAAAAACAAAAACAAAACTAACAAAAACATTCCTCATCACAGATGGATCTATGAAAATGAATACAGAAGAATAAAAAAATATTATCAGGGTGATTCACAGGAGTTTCTAAAAAATGTGCATTTCAGTTCCTGAAACATGAATATATGTTAGATTTTATGGCAAAAGAAAATTAAGATTGTGAATCAATTGACCTTAAAATAGGAGATTATCCTGTATTATCTTGTTAGGCTCAATGTAAACAAAATGGTCTTGAAATGTGGAAGTGGGAGGCAGAAGAGAAGTCAATGTCATACTGAGGCAGAAGCAAAGGAAAAATCAGTTAGGTAGATAGCTAAGGCTAGTCCTCAGAAAAGCAGCCTGCCTGAAAAATCTCAGCTACAGGCAAAAATTTAGCAGCCTGGGAAAACTCAGACTGCACCTGCACAGATAAGCAGGCAGGTTCCAGCACAGAAGCCTTTTGGTTTTTGTGTTATTAACGGGCTCCCAGGACAAAGTTTTCTCTCCTTTTCAGACATGTTCATGGTGGGTTCTGTGGAAACTTGCATAAGGAGGAGGAGGTCTCACCTAAAACAAACCCACAGTTACACAAACAAGTGACGCTTTGTGTTTTCCTAGAGATAAACCCACAGCTGCATAAGAGGAGTTGTGCAGACAGCTTCACCGATAAGTTACTCAAACAGCTACAGAGATGAGAAGAGTTTCTCATAAAGTTTTTGGATTCAGCTGTGTAAACGGCAACCCACTTGGGCTCCCCTCTCCACTGTGGAGAGCTTTCTTCCTTAGCTTATTGCACTTTTGTTCCAATATGACCTTTTGTGTCCATGCTCCTTAATTCTCTTGGTCATGAGACAACGAGCTTTTATAACACCTTAGACAATAAGACCAGTGACCACTGACCTGTTTTAATAGTGATGCAATGGGAGAAAGACTCCATCTATTCATTAATATCTCTGAAGATGGAAGGAGATGAGTAGCTGAGAAATTTGGGCAGCCTCTAGAAACTGAACAAGGCAAGGAAACAGATTGTCCTCTAGAACCTTCAAAATAGACAGCCAGAGTAAACCTTAATTTTATCCCAGTAAAACTCATTTTGATCCTCTGACTCCCAGAGCTGTAGCAGAATACATTTACATTGTTTTAAGCCAATAAGTCTGTAGCAATTTTTTACAGCAGGAATAGGAATCTAACATAGCATGTATTGGGGGAATAAAGGAAATTTAAGTCCCCCCTTTATATATGTAACGAGTAAACTGAAGATGAATTAACATTTTTAATATTATAAAAATTGAAGTAAATACATTCTAATGCTAAATATTAAAATAGAGAAAATGAGATTAATGACTAATTGATCTTGAAATAGGTAAGACGTTTGTAAGTATTAAATCAGTTTTGACCTTATTAAATATTTTAGTAATAAAATTTCTTTGAACTAAGTCACAAAGAAAATAGCAAGGTAGAAAAACTACTAGAAACAAATGTGAGAAGTGAGGGCAATATATTTTATATATAAAGGTTTATAATACATCAAAATGAACTCTTTACTCTCTAGAGAAACACATGCAAGGAACATGAATTGACAATTAGAAAAGAAAATAAAATAATAAACATGAAATCAAGTTTTACTTTAAAAAGTAATGAAAATAGAATATATAACATTGATTTAGACGTTTGGATCTAGAATCAGAATGTATGCAATCTGTCACAGCTTACCCAACCTTTCTTTGCTTCAATTTCTTCACCTCTAAGTGTTAACAATAATATTTTCATGAAGTTAATGTCAGAAATGAATGAGTGAAACTATGCAAAGTGTTTATTAAAGTGTGTGGTGCACATGTAAACAATTAAACACTATTAACTGTTATTAATTAAATAAATGCAATTAAAATGATATAGAAAAATTACACAATGTTGGCAAGGGATTGAGAAATACATTCTCATTTACAGGTTTGGGGAATTTGATTGATTTAGTCTGTGCAAATAAACGGACAACATGCATCAAATGTTTTACAAAGTGAAAAATTAAATAAAATATTATAACTCAGTCATTAATATTATGTTTTCCTTAGAGTGTGAATGGATGAAAATAAAACACCGTTGTATACCCAGATAATGGAATGCTACACGGCAATTAAAAAGAACAAATTATTGATTCACAAAACAACACAGATGGATCTCAAAATAATTATGCTGAGTTAAAGAAGGCAGTCACAAATATTATATACTCTGTGGTTTTATTTGTATGACATTCCACTCATATGTCATTTCATTTATATGAAAAGCCAAACTATAAAGATGGATAATGTATCAGCGGTTTCCATGGTATAGAGTTGCGGGAAGGCTTTGCTACAAAGAGGCAGTATAAGGGAATACTTTTGAGTATTAGAATTTCTGGTATCCTGTTTGTGGTTGTGATTACAAGGATATATGTATGCATTAAAACTATAAACGTTTGTTTGTTTGTTTGTTTGTTTTGTTTTTTAATTTGAGATGGAGTCTTGCTCTGTCTCCCAGGCTGGAGTGCAGTGGCATGTCCCAGTTCACTGCAACCTCCACCTCCCAGGTTCAAGCTGTTCTCCTGCCTCAGCCTCCCAAGTAGCTGGGATTATAGGCTCCCACCACCGTACCTGGCTAATTTTTATATTTTTTAGTAGAGATGGGGTTTCACCATGTTGGCCAGGCTGGTCTCGAACTCCTGACCTCAAGTGATCTGCCCACCTCAGCCTCCCAAAAGTGCTGGGATTACAGGCGTTAGCCACCATGCCAGGCCTAAAACTTTAAAGCTTGTACAGCACAATAAGCTAACTTTTCTGTAAGTAAATTTGTTAAAAAATTAAATTAAACCAAGTTTTCTGAAAATATTTATTAGCATGGGAAATGCCTATGGTATAACTTTAGGTGGCAAGGGTATATATAATCTGTATTTAGAGGTTAATTCCATATTGTATTAGTAAGATAAAATATGTATTAATTATTTACAATGAAATGGACTGAGATGGAATAGAAAAACCACCATATTTGGAAACAGATAGGGCATATTCAAATCACAGCTTTGCTACTTACTGCCTACATTACTCAAATATGTAGTCTAAGTTTCTTCATTTGCCAAATGGGCAATAATTAGAGTGCTTCCCTCAATTCTTTTTAGTTATATCAAATGGAACATGCATGTACAGTGCTTAAAAATTTCCCTGGCACAAAGTAAGCCTATAGTAAATAGTCATTGTTAATAAGTCAAGGAGTTCAAAGAAACCATTGCATTAAAGGTGCAAGGAAACAGGTAATAATAATTATTTATTCTTGTATCACTTTTCATTTTATGTGTACAGCATAATTGATTTACCCAGTCTATTGTTGGTGAACATTTGGGTTGTTTCCAGCTTTTGTCTTTTCCAAGTAATGATTATACACATTATTGTGCATGCATTCTGGTAGAAATGTGCATGCAATTCTTAAGAGTGTAATATCTGGGCCATAAAATATTTGTACTTCCATAGTTTATAGAATATGTCGAAGTATTCACATGTTCTCACTCATAAGTGGGAGTTGAACGATGAGAACACATGGACAAAGGGAGGGGAACATCTCACACCGGGGCCTGTCGGGGGGTGGAGTTCAAGGGGAGGGAAAGCATTAGGACAAATACCTAATGCATGGGGGGCTTAAAACCTAGATGACGGGTTCATGGGTGCAGCAAACCACCATGGCACATGTGTATCTGTGTAACAAACCTGCACGTTCTGCACATGTATCCCACAACTTAAAGTAAAATAAAAAAGAAGAAAAAAGAAAATGTCAAAGTGTTTTCAAAAGGGTTTTTTTTTAAAAAAAAAATAAAGGAAAAAAATAAGTTAAAAATTAAAAAAAATAACAAAAGTGATTTTACAAATTCGCATTCCCAATAGCAGCGTATGAGAGTTCCAATTGTTGTGTATCTTGGTTTACTGTGGTATTTTTAGTATTTTTAAATTTCTTTTGCCATTTTAATGGTTTTGTAATGAGATTAAGGTTTTAATTTGCATTTTTTTCATTTCTAATATTTTGAGTACTTTTTCATATATATATATATAGGCCACATGAATGTCATCATTTTTTAAAGTGCCTATTTACATCTCTTGCCCTTATTTATCCTTAAATAGGCTGAGTTTTTCTTATTGATTTGTAGGAGATCTTTATATGTTCCACATATTCACCTTTGTTACATACATTTTCCTCCATTCTATGACTTTCCCTATAATGCTTTTTCAGGAAAAAAAATTATTGCTATAATATTGCTAACGTTATCAATTTATTCTCTTATGATTGTTGCTTTGTGTGACTTAAAAAATAATACAGAAAATCATAAAAATATACATCTATGTTATCTTCTAGAAATTTTATTTTTTTCCCATTTTTAGATCTACTAGTCACTTTAAATTTATTTTTGTGTACAATGTGAGCTAAAATTATTTTGTCTACATAGATATCATATTACTATTCTTACTTTTTAATTTATAATTGATATAATAATTTTACATAGTTATGGGGTACAATGTGATGTTTCAATGCATGTATACATAAATCAAATTGTACAATAAGAGAAGATTTTGAAGGTTGTAACTAAAAATAATAAATATTTTAATCTAAAATGGCTTCATAGTCACTTGCCTCTTAAAAAATTTAAGAGAAGAAAAAGGTAACTTGTATATATTAACCATTTACAACTTGTTGTAATGAGGGCTCTTTTTTTCCTTTTTATATATCTGAATTGTAAACCTAATGTTTCTTGTTAGCTTGAAGAAATGTTTTAAGAATTTATTGTAGCTGAGGTCTGCAGGCAACAACTTATTTTAGGTCTTTTTGAGAAAATATTTTTATTTTATCTTCATGTTTTTAAGGATTTTTTCATAAATATTTAATTTTGAGTTGACAGATTTTTGTTTCTGTTTTTCTATTTCTGTGATTTAAAAATGCTATTACATTGTATTCTAGCCTCCATTGTTTCTAATGAGAAACTCAGCATCATTTGTATTCTTGTTCCCTTGTATGACATATTGATTTCCTTATAAAACAAATGTCTATTAAAAATAATATTACTATAAAGTGAGGTTTATATCAAATGTACAATTAAAATTTATGATAACAGTAGCACAAATGATAAGGAGTGATAATGGAATTATACTGCTTTGCAGCTCTTATACTTGTGAAGAGTGAAAAATGAAGCATAAAATGGTACAATTTTTTTAACTAGACTGTGATAACTAACAATGCATATTTTAATGCCAAAAGCATCAACTAAAAATAAGAAAATGTATACTACAGAGATAATATAGGAAATAAATAAGATAAAAAAATAGTAGACTGACCCAAAAGAAAGCAATTACTGAGTAACAAAGAAAAATAACAAATGAGACAAATAATAAAATTAGCAAAATGGTAGATATAAAACCAACCAAGTCAATTAGAGTAGTCCCCTCTTAAATGTTATTTTACTGGGCCATGCGCAGTGGCTCACGCCTGTAATCCCAGCACTTTGGGAGGCCGAGACGGGTGGATCACAAGGTCAGGAGATCGAGACCATCCTGGCTAAGACGGTGAAACCCCGTCTCTACTAAAAATACAAAAAATTAGCCGAGCATGGTGGTGGGTGCCTGTAGACCCAGCTACTTGGGAGGCTGAGGCAGGAGAATAGCATGAACCCAGGAGGCAGAGCTTGCAGTGAGCCGAGATTGCGCCACTGCACTCCAGCCTGGGCAACAGAGCAAGACTCCGTCTCAAAAAAAAAAAGTTATTTTACTCTCTATGGTTTCAGTTACCTAAAGTAACTGAATTTTTAGTTATATCAAAAACATTAAAGGTAAATATTTAAAAATATTAATGATAAAATTCCAGAAATAAAGAATTTGTAAGTTTACTTTATGTACCTAGCATGACGAAATCTCATGCCTTCCTGCTCTATTCCATCTGCGATGTAAACATGCTGTCTACACTATCTGCCTATTAATCACTTAATAGCTATCTTGGTTATCAGATTTACTGTTGAAGTATTGTGGCCCTTGTGTTTAAATAACCTTGATTTTACTTAATAATGGCCCCAAAGTGCTAGACCAGTGATACTGGAAATTTGGATATACCTAAGAGAAGCTGTAAAGTGTTTCCTTTAAGTAAAAAGGTGAAAGTTCTCAACTTAAGAAAAAAAAACTTATGCACTGAGGTTGCTGAGATCTGTAAGAACGAATTTTCTATTTATGAAATTGTTAACAATATAGTGCTGTAATTATTCTATTTTACTGTTAGTTATTTCTGTCAATCTCTTATTGTGACTAATTTATTCACTACATCTTATCATATATATGTATGTATAGAAAAACAACCATATGTATAGGGTTCAGTACTATCCATGGTTTTAGGCATCTACTGGGGATCTTTGAATTCTCCCCCACGGATACAGGAGGGCTACTGTAGTATGTCAAATATAAAAGTATCAAACACATTAATTAAGGTAGATAGCCTCAGATTGGATAAAAGCAATCTAAAGCAAGACTCGACGTATGTTTTTGAAAGATAATCCCTTTAAATATAGAAGTACAGATAGACTGAAAGTGAAATAGTGTGAAAATGTATATAATGCAAATGAAAAATACCAGAAAACTTTAACAGCTATATTAATACCAGATAAAGCAGACTTCAAAACAAGGAGTATTACTAGAAATAAACAGATGAATTCTTAGTGATAAAAGGGTTAGTTTAATAGAAGGACATGAACAACTTAAATGTGTTTTCAGCTATCAAACAGCTTCAAAATACATGGAACATATACTAATCAAACTAAAGAAAAAAATAGAAAATTTTATCATCATGGTTGCAGATTTTATCACCTTTCTCTCAGTAATTGATAGAACAGATAGACATAAACATAGCAAGTGTATAAAAGATCTGAATAAGACTGATAAGCAATTTGGCTTAATTGCCATTTGTAGAAGATAATATTCAAAAACAACACAATGTATGTTTCTTTCAAGAACACACAGAGGAGACTTCAGGTTCCAAAATGGTAAAATAAATTTTTCTTTCCAAGATGGCAGATAGGAGGTAGTGTTAACATGTTTCTCCCACTTAGACAGAACAGCATGTGGAGATTCACACTGTAAACTTTTGTTCCAAGAACCACCACAAGAACATACCAGGAAAACCAAAAGAATTAACAGATCCTTTGAAGGAAGCAGCATGCCATTGCAAACTCTGTGAGACAGGCGAAAAACTGTGAGTTCCCAGAGTGTGAAACAGGGAGAACCTGCCTCCCAAAACACATCCCTACTGGAGAATCCAAAAATCCAGATTACAGGAGAAGGCTTTAACCTTTTCTAGAGCTGTAACAAATTTCGGTAGTGGCATGAAATATAAAAGTCAAAGCAGCAGTGGGAAGAGCCTTGAAGGCATGCCTAGTCTCCACCTCAAGCCCAGGGAAGCCACCCCTGACTGTATCTCACAGGGACCCTTGGGGAAACAATCAGTGAAATTTGGTGGGGGGTCACAGGAGGAAAGAAGCTCCCAGCTTAATTTTCTATAAAATTTTAAGTACACACAGGCCTCCTTGAACAGAATCTGGGGTATGGTGAATAGGAAGTGCAGCAGATAGGAGTGCAGAGGTGATGCACCTAGTTTGCCAGCAGACAGGGATGGGAGTGGCCGGAAAACCTTGCTTGCTTTCTCAGGGGGAAAGCTTATGGCCTGGTGCAGATCCAAGTTCTATGCACAGGCTGCCTGGATATATACTAGGCACTGTTAGTGATGGCAGCTGCTACTCTAGATGGCCTACTGGTGACATTACACTGGCTGCAGCAGGGTGGGTGTGACCAAGGTTACATGCTTCATGGAGCAGGCAGCAGCCCTGCCATCCCGGGTGGGGCTGCAGCCTCTCAAGTTGTGGCTGCAGATCAGAGCTTTCCTGTGCTCTTGGCGGGGCAAGGAGCTATCAGGAGCTCTGCCCCACCAGGCTCAGCTTCAGCCATCCAAACTGTGGCTGTAGACCCAGGCCTCCAGCTCCACAGAGAAGGAAGAAGCCCCACTTCCCTGGGTGGAACTGCAGACACAGGCATTCCTTCACTCTGGTGGGTCCAGGAAGGTCCCCCCTACCCTTGCAGGCTCAGAAGTGCCTGATCCCGCTGCCTGGCTTCTCCCTGCTGTCGGAGCCCACTCTGATCTCAGAGCCAAGTCAGGACTGAGCCCAGAAACCATGAACGGCAGCAGGAGGCAGACAAATTCCTGGGTGTAAGTGGGCAGGACCCCAGTGAGGCCCCACCTTCAGGCTAGGGAGGGCCTGAAGGCTGGGGCCCAGGCAGCAAGTCCCATGAACCCAACTGGGAACTCATGGTGCCTTTCCTGGGCCTGCCCATGGCTGTTTATGGACCAATTTGTGTGCACTTCCCCCTCCCTGAGGCCCATAAAAGCCCTGGGTTCAGCCAGGGCTGAGCAGACAATGGGATGATCAGCTGCAGAGAGGAACTATGCTCTCTGCTGAGAGATTCAGAGACCTGCAGAGATGATGGGACTACTAGCTGTAGAGAGGAGCAACCCACTCTATGGCCTCCTCTCTGCTAGGACCTGGGAAGATGTCAGGATGACCAGCTGCAGAGAGAAGTTACCCTCTCCAGGCCCTCCTCTCTGTTGAGAGCTGATCAATTGATGGGATGACCTGACCTGCAGAGAGGAGCTACGCAGTGCCGGTCTCCTCTGAGCTGTTCTAACACTCAACAAAGCTCCTCTTTTCCTTGCTTACCCTCCACATGTCTGCATACCTCATTCTTCCTGGACTCAGGACAAGAACTCAGACAAAGGTCCCACCAGCCACAGAGGTTTCTGGCCAGAAAATCAACACCCCAAAGATCTCGTCACATTTTCAGCGGCTCATCCAGGATTTGCAGATGGGGGAGTAAAAGCAGATCTGCTTTCTGTCCTTTTATTCAGAGTCTCTAAATTCCATAATAGTCAAAACAAAAGAAAAAAAACAAGCCTCTGTCAGCCAACAAAAAGTGACTAGTGCATCTGCCAGACTTAAGACATGGAGGAGAAGCTTGCTGGGGAGGACACTGGCAATTTCCCATTACCATTGTAGAGATGTAAAAATTCTCAAAAAATACTAGCTAACCGAATCCAACAGCATACCAAAAAGATAATATGTTATGATTAGGTGAGTTTCATACCAGAGATGCAGGGATGGTTTAACATTCACCAGCAATGTGATACATCACATAAACAGAATTAGAAACAAAAAAATGGGGTCATCTCAATAGACAAATAAACAATATTTGATAAAATTCATCATTCCTTTGTGATAAAAACCTTCAACAAAATTGGCATAGAAAGGACATACCTCAAAGTAATAAATGTCACCTATGGCAAACCCACTACCAACATCATAATGAGTGGGGAAAAGTTAAAAGCGTTCCTCATGAAAACTGGAACAAGACAAGGATGTCCACTTTTACCACTTTCATTCAACATAGTACTGGAAGTCCCAGACAGAGCAAGTTGACAAGAGAAAAGAATAAAGGGCACCCAAATTGGAAAACAAGGAGTCAAACTATCTCTGTTCAGAATTGATATAATCGTATACCTAGACCACCCTAAAGACTCTATTAAAAGAACAACAACAACAAAAAGAAAACCCTAAAACCTCAGCAAAAAAGCTCCCACATCTAATACACAAATTCAGTAACATTTCAGGATACCAAAACAATGTACACAAATAAGTAGCACTGCTATACACCAACAACAACCAAGCTGAGAATCAAATTAAGAACTCAATACATTTTACAATGGCTGCAAAAAATAAAAATAAAATACTTAGAAACATACTTAACCAAGCACATGAAAGATCTCTACAAGTAATACTACGAAACACTGCTGAAATAAATCATTGATGATGCAATCAAATGAAAACACATCCCCTGCTCATGGATGAGTAGAATGAATATTGTGAAAATAACAATACTACCGAAAGCAATCTACAGATTCAATGTAATTCCTATCAAAATACCATCATCATTCTTAAAAAACAATTCTAAAATTCATATGGAACTGAAAAAGAGCCCACATTGCCAAAGCAATACTAAGCAAAAAGGACAAATCTGGAGACATCACATTACCTGACTTTAAACTATACTACAAGGCTATAGTTACCAAAACAGCATGGTACTGGTATAAAAATAGGCACATAGACAAATGGAACAGAATAGACAACACAGAAATAAAGCTAAATACTTACAGCCAACTGATCTTTGACAAAACCTACAAAAACATCAATTGGGGAAAGGACACCCTATTCAATAAATGGTGCTAAGAAAACTGGCAAGGCACATGTAGAAGAATGAAAATGGATCCCCATCTCTCACCTTATACAAAAATCAACTCAAGACGGATCAATGACTTAAATCTAACACCTGAAACCTTAAAAATTCTAGGAGTTAACATTGGAAAACCTCTTCTAGACATTGGTTTAGACTAAGAATTCGTGACCAAGAACCCAAAGGCAAATGCAACAAAACAAAAAATAAATAAATGGGACCCAATTAAACTAAAAAGCTTTTGCACAGCAAAATAAATAATCAGCAGAGTAAACAGATAACCCACAACATGGGAGAAAATATTCACAAACTAGGCAGCCAACAAAGGATTAATATCTAGCACCTACAGGGAACTCAAGCAAATCAGCAAGAAAAAAAGAAATAATCCTATCAAAAAGTGGGCAAAGGACATTGACATGGTTTCATTGTGTCTACACCAAAATCTCATCTTGAAAAGTAATCCCCATAATAATCCTCACATGCCTAGGGAGAGACATGGTAGGAGGTCATTGAATCATAGGGGCAGTTTCCCCCACACTGTTCTCGTGATAGCAAATGAGTTATCATGAGATCTGACGGTTTTATATGGTATTCTTCCCCTTTTGCTCTCACTCTTCTCTCTTCTGCCACCATGTGAAGAAGGTCCTTGCTTCCCCTTCATGTTCTGCCATGATTGTAAGTTTCCTGAAGCCTCCCCAGCCATGTAGAACTGTGAGTCAATTAAAACTCCTTCCTCTATAACTTACTCAGTCTTGAGTATCTATTTATCATAGTGTGGAAAATAACTAATACAGACATGAATAGACAATTCTCAAAAGAAGATATACAAATGGCCAACAAACATATGAAAAAATGCTCACTATCACTAATTATTAGGGAAATGCAAATTAAAACCCCAGTGAGATAACATCTTACTTCTGCAAAAATGTCCATAATTCAAAAATTAAAAAAATATGTTTTTTGGCTGCATAAATGTCTTCTTTTGAGAAATGTCTGTTCATATCCTTCGCCCACTTTTTGATGGGGTTGTTTGTTTTTTTCTTGTAAATTTGTTTGAGTTCATTGTAGATTCTGGATATTAGCCCTTTGTCAGATGAGTAGGTTGTGAAAATTTTCTCCCATTTTGTAGGTTGCCTGTTCACTCTGATGGTAGTTTCCTTTGCTGTGCAGAAGCTCCTTAGTTTAATTAGATCCCATTTGTCAATTTTGGCTTTTGTTGCCATTGCTTTTGGTGTTTTAGACATGAAGTCCTTGCCCATGCCTATGTCCTGAATGGTATTGCCTAGGTTTTCTTCTAGGGTTTTTATGGTTTTAGGTCTAACATTTAAGTCTTTAGTCCATCTTGAATTAATTCATCACTGGCCATCAGAGAAATGCAAATCAAAACCACAATGAGATACCATCTCACACTAGTTAGAATGGCGATCATTAAAAAGTCAGGAAATAGCAGGTGCTGGAGAGGATGTGGAGAAATAGGAACACTTTTACACTGTTGGTGGGACTGTAAACTAGTTCAACCATTGTGTATATCAGTGTGGCGATTCCTCAGGGATCTAGAACTAGAAATACCATTTGACCCAGCCATCCCATTACTGGGTTTATACCCAAAGGATTATAAATCGTGCTGCTATAAAGACACATGCACACATGTTTATTGCGGCACTATTCACAATAGCAAAGACTTGGAACCAACCCAAATGTCCAACAACGATAGACTGGATTAAGAAAATGTGGCACATATACACCATGGAATACTATGCAGCCATAAAAAATGATGAGTTCATGTCCTTTGTAGGGACATGGATGAAGCTGGAAACCATCATTCTCAGCAAACTATCGCAAGGACAAAAAACCAAACACCACATGTTCTCACTCATAGGTGGGAATTGAACAGTGAGAGCACATGGACACAGGAAGGGGAACATCACACACTGGGGACTGTTGTGGGGTGGGGGGAGGGGGAAGGGATAGCATTTGGGGATATACCTAATGCTAAATGTCAAGATAATGGGTGCAGCACACCAACATGGCACATGTATACATGTGTAACAAACCTGCACATTGTGCACATGTACCCTAAAACTTAAAGTATAACAATAATAAAATAAAATAAAAATACAAAATATTATTGTGGATGTGGTGAAAAGAACTATTATACTGCTGGTGGGCATGTAAACTAGTGAACCACTATGGAAAACAGTATGGAGATTACTTTTTTTTTTTTTTTTTTGAGACGGAGTCTCGCTCTTTCGCCCGCCCAGGCCAGAGTGCAGTGGCGCAATCTCGGCTCACTGCAAGCTCCGCCCCCCAGGTTCACGCCATTCTCCTGCCTCAGCATCCCAAGTAGCTGGGACTACAGGCGCCTGCCACCACGCCCGGCTAATTTTTTGTATTTTTAGTAGAGACGGTTAACCAGGATAGTCTCGATCTCCTGACCTCGTGATCCGCCCGCCTCAGCCTCCCAAAGTGCTGGGATTACAGGCATGAGCCACCGCGGCTGGCCTGGAGATTTCTTAAAAAACTAAATGTAGAACTACTATTTGATACAGCAATTCCACTACTGGCTATTTACCCAAAGAAAAATAAGTCATTATATGAAAAAGTCATATATACACATGTTTATAGAAGCAGAATTAACCATTGCAAAACTATTAAACCAACCTAAATGCCCATCAACAAATGAGTGGACAAAGCAAATGTGGTATATATACAACTTGGAATACTACTCATCCATAAAATGGAACAAGTAATTGCCTTTGCAACAACTTGGATGGAGTTGCTGGCCATTATTCTAAGTGAAGTAACTCAGGAATGGAAAACCAAATATTGTATATTCCCACTTATAAGTTGGAGCTAAGCTATGAGCACACAAAAGCATAAGAATAATATAATGGACTTTGGAGGGGGGTGAGATAAAAGACTAAACATTGGGTACAATTGTATACTGCTCAGGTGATGGGTGCACCAAAATCTCAGAAATTACCGCTAAACAACATATCCATGTAATAAAAGGTACAGGTGGTTACCTGTACCCCTAAAACTATCAAAATTAAAATAAAGAAAAACAAAACAAAATGATGAAATAGAAGCAAGTTGAATTTACTGCTTACCTTCCCCCAGAAAAGAAAAAACAAATATGCAGTGTAGGGATTATGACCAAATGCAACCCAGAACTCAAATATGAAGATGAAATAGTTCCCGGGGCCAGAGAAAAGCTAAAAAGCTTCAAATGGAGGGGAAGAAAATTGAACTTACACTCTGCAATATTCATCCCCACATTCTGCTCAACACCAAGCACATGAAAATTTTTTCCCCAACTCACTATTTCTACAGTAGAAAAAGTGAGATTGACATGGACAATGAGCTTCCTCACAATCATGGGTTCCCTCTCAGGAGACATGTCTCTACCTTAACCCAAAGGAAGCCTTGCAAGTACACAAAAAGATAAATATCCCTGAGGACTGGCAGAGACAAAGAACTACCATCCTCAGTCCTGGAAAGTATTATCTGTAACTCAGCCAAAGAAGATGCCAAATCAGAGTGGCTGCTCAACAGCACCATGCTGTAGAAATTTTATCCCTCAGGGCCCCTGGGCATGAACTCCTACCCAGCCTTCTCACACTGCTGGAATATTCCCTTTGGGCTCTCTCTCATTTGGGAAGGGCAGTGCTCCATTCATTTACTACAGGTTAGGTGAACCTGGGCTTAAGTCACCACCTACAGCTGCAAAGTAGGCAGTGATCTCAGTGATCTAGTGATAAAGAACCTCTAAGAAAATGTATACAATAAAATAGAAAATAAACCAGACAGGAAAATTAGAACAAATAACTTATCTTTCAATGCTAAGATATAGAAGCACACCCACAAGAAACAACAGAAAACAGAGAAATATTTTTCCGAATTGGCAAAGCAAGGAACCAGTAACTAATCCTAACAAGACAGTGATATGTGAGCTCCCTCAACAATAATTCAAAATAGTAATTTTACAGAAATTTAGCGATCTTCAAGATAACACAGAAAAGCAATTCATTTACTGCTGAATTCTACCAATCATTTAAAGAAGAACTAATACCAATTCTACTCAAATTCTTTAAAAAATTCAAGAGGAGAGACTACTTGCAAATTCACTATACAAGGCAAGAATTGCCATGATACCAAAACCAGACAAGGACCTAACAAGAAAGAAAACTACAGGTTAATATAATCAATAAAAATAGATGCAAAAATTCTCAAAAAAATTACTAGCCAGCCTAACTCAACAACACACTAAAAAGATCATTCACCATAATCAGTGGAATTCATCCTGGGGACACAAGGATGGTTGAACATACACAAATTGACAAGTATGAAACATCAGATTAACAGAACCAAGAACATAAACTATATTATTACTTCAATAGATGCTGAAATAGTATCAAACAAAATTCAACATCCTCTTTTGATAAAAATGCTAATCAGACTGGGTAAGAAAAAAGCATACCTGAAAATAATAAGAGCTATATATGACAAACCCACAGCTAATATCATATGGGACAGAGAAAAATTAAAGTCCTGTCATTGAAGATCTGAAACAAGACAAGGATACCCACTTTCACCACTTTTATTCAGTATGGTACTACAAGTCCTGGCTAGAGCAATTACGCAAGAGAAATAAATAAAGGCTGCCTATCCAAATTGGAAAGGAAGCAGTCAAATGAGCAGTGTTTACAGATTACATAATCTTATAATTATAAAAACCTAAAGATTCCATCAGAAAAACTGTTTGAAATGATAAACAAATTCAGTAAAGTTTCAGGATACAAAATCAACATACAAAAATCAGTAGGATATATTTATGCCAACAGCAAACAATCTGAAAAAAAAATGAAGAAAGCAATCCCAGTTACAGTAGTTACAAAGAATATAAAATACCTAGTAATAAATTTAACCAAATAACTGAAAAATCGATACAAGGAAAACTATAAAACATTGATGAAAGAAATCCAAGAGGATACAAAAAAGAAAAGATATTTCATGTTCATGAATGAAAAAAATTAATATTGTTAAAACGGCAATTTAACAATTTGCAGATTCAATGCAATCCCTATCAAAATACCAATGACATTCCTTATAGAAAAAGAAAACAAATCCTAAAATTTGTATAAAAACACAAAATACCCAAAATAGCCAAAGCAATCCTGAGCAAAAAGGACAAAGCTGGAGGAAGCACACTACCTGAATTCAAGATTTACTACAAAGCTATAGTAACCAACTAGTACTTGCATAAAAACAGGCACATAGACCAATGGAACAAAATGGAGAACCTACATATAAATCCACAGTGAACTAATTTTCAACAAATGCACCAGGAACATACAGTAGGAAAGGGATGTTGTCTTCAGTAAATAGTGCTAGGAAAACTGCATACACAAAAATCAAGTCAAAATATAATAAAGACTTAAATCTAAGGCTTGAACCTATGATACTACTACAAAAAAACATTGGGGAAATGCTTTGGGACATTGGTCTAGGCAAAATTTTTGTAAGACCTCAAAAGCACAGACAATCAAAGCAGACATGGACAAATGGGACTACATGAAGCTAAAAAGGTTCTGCACATTAAAGAAAACAATCAGCAAAGTGAACAGACAACCTACAGAATGGAAGAAAATATTTGCAAACTACTTACCTAACGAGGGATTAATAATCAGAATGTATAAGAAGCTTAAAAAACTCAATAGCAAAAAAATCCAATTAAAATGAGCAAAATAAATGATCTCTCGACATTTCTCAAAAAAAGACACACAAATGGCCAACAGGTCTATAAAAAATGCTAAACATTGCTAATCATCAGAGAAATGCAAATCAAAACTACAAGGAGATATCATCTCACCCCAATTAAATTGGCTTTTATCCAAAAGACAGGTAAAAATGAATGTTGGTGAGGATGTGGAGATAAGGGAAAGCTAATACACTATTGGTAGGAATGTAAATAGTATTGTTACTGTGCAGAACAGTATGGAGATTTCTCAAAAATCTAAAAATAGAAATTACGTACAATACAGCAATTTCACTACTGGGCATATATTCATGAAAAGAAAATCAATATATTGAAAAGACATCTTCGCTCTCATGTAAAGCACTATTTGCAATAGCCAAAATATAGAAATGACGTAAATACCCATCAAAGGAAGAAAGGATAAAGAAAGCATTGTACATATACACAAATTGTATTCGGCCATTAAAGGAATGAAATCCTAGTATTTGCAGCAAAATGGATGGAACTGAAGTTCATTATGTTAAATGAAATAAGTCAAGCACAGAAAGACAAATATCACACAGTTTTACACATACATGGGTATAAAAGTGGTCATGAAAATAGAGAGTTGATTGGCAGTTACCAGAAGCCAGGGAGGGTAGTGGGTGAGGGGACGAAGACAAGTTGATTAATGGGTACAAATATGCAGTTTCAAGAAAGATTTACTGTTAAAAGAACAGTAGGGTGAATATAGTTTACAAAAGTCTAATGTATATTTCAAAATAGCTAAAAGAGAAGAACTCAAATGGTTCTAGCATAAAGAAAAGGCAAATATTTAAGATGACAGATATCCCAAGTACACTGTTTTGATCTTTACAAATTATGTGAATATTAAATTATCACATGTACCCTATTACTATGTACATGTGTTATGCATCAATAAATAAAAGAAGTAAAAGCACACAGAGCATTCACCAAGAAAGACCATATGCTGGGCTATAAAATAAGTCTTGATAAATTTTGAAAGACTCAAATTTTGATTTTTGTATATGCTGTAAGGAAGGGATCTAGTTTCAATCTTCTGCATATAGCTAGCTAGTTGTCTCAGCACCATTTATTGAATAGGGAGTCCTTTCCCCATTGCCTGTTTGTGTCAACTTTGTCAAAGATCAGATGGTTATAGGTGTGCAGCTTTATTTCTGGGCTCTCTATTCTTTTGCATTGGTTTATGTCTGTTTTTGTACCAGTACTACGCTGTTTTAGTTACTGTAGGCTTGTGATATAGTTTGAGGTCGGATAACATGATGCCTCCACCTTTGTTCTTTTTGCATAGGAATACCTTGGCTATTTGGGCTCTTTTTTGGTTCCATATGAATTTTAAAATAGTTTTTTCTAGCTCTGTGAAGAATGTCATTGATAGTTTGATAGGAATAGCACTGAATCTGTAATTTGCTTTGGGCAGTATGGCCATTTTGACAATACTGATTTTCCAATTCATGAGTATGGAATGTTTTTCCCTTTGTTTGTGTCATCTCTGATTTCTTTCAGCAGTGTTTTGTAATTCTTGTGGTAGAGATCTTTCACCTCCCTGGTTAGTTGTATTCCTAGATATTTTATTGTTGTGGCTATTGTGAATGAGATTGAATGGTTGATTTGGCTCTCAGCTTGGACATTGTTGGTGTACCTGCACATGTATCCCTGAAACTGAAATAAAGGTTAAAATATAATAACATTATTAAATATTTGTAGTAAAAATAGAACTGAAAAAATATTCTCTTGGTAAAGAGCTGATTAGAAATAAGTAACAGTAAAATATCTAGAAAATCCTTGAGTATTTGGAAGGCAAGCAACAGCATTCTCACTAACTTACTGGTCAAAACACATACGTATATGTAAAAGGGAAATTAGAAAAATGTTTAAATAAATTATAATTAAAACACAATGTTTCAATATTTGTATGTGCTTTTAGGGAATTGCTTTTAGGGAATTTGTAGTTTTAAGTACTTTTAGCATTGCTTTCAGGGAATGTGCAGTTTTAAATATTTTTTTAAATTAATCAGATGCTATTCTTCCCCACATAACACTTTTTGATAATAATTAGCATCTGAAAGATAGCAAATATAAATTCATCACATATTATTAAAATACATAATATAAAAGTTTATAAAAGGCCTAGTGGGAAATCAGTGAGGAACAAGTGTATTACATTTTATTTGGAGTAAAACATTAAGCTATGATTATTGAGAATAAATAAACATTTTACTTCCAGACAAAGAAACAAAAGACAAGAAATGTACTTATTAAAACTTAAGCAAAAATATAATTTTGAAAGTTAATACTGAGTTTTAGAAGAGGTAAAGCAAAAAGTGGCTATTCTTTATTATTATTATCATTATTATTATTATACTTTAAGTTCTAGGGTACATGTGCACAACGTGCAGGTTTGTTACATATGTATACATGTGCCATGTTGGTGTGCTGCACCCATTAACTCGTCATTTACATTGGGTATATCTCCTAATGCTATCCCTCCCCACTCCCCCCACCCCACAACAGGCCCCGGTGTGTGATGTTCCCCTTCCTGTGTCCAAGTGTTCTCATAGTTCAATTCCCACCTATGAGTGAGAACATGCGGTGTTTGGTTTTTTGTTCTTGTGATAGTTTACTGAGAATGGTGGTTTCCAGCTTCATCCATGTCCCTACAAAGGAAATGAACTCATCCTTTTTTATGGCTGCATAGTATTCCATGGTATATATGTGACACATTTTCTTAATCCAGTCTATCATTGATGGACATTTGGGTTGGTTCCAAGTCTTTGCTATTGTGACAGAAATACAAACTACCATCAGAGAATACTATAAACACCTCTATGCAAATAAACCAGAAAATCTAGAAGAAATGGATAAATTCCTCGACACATACACCCTCCCAAGAGTAAACCCGGAAGAAGGTGAATCACTGAATAGACCAATAACAGGCTCTGAAATTGAGGCAATAATTAATAGCTTACCAACCAAAAAAAGTCCAGGACCAGATGGATTCACAGCCAAATTCTACCAGAGGTACAAGAAGGAGCTGGTACCATTCTTTCTGAAACTATTCCAATCAATAGAAAAAGAGGGAATCCTCCCTAACTCATTTTATGAGGCCGCCATCATCCTGATACCAAAGCCTGGCAGAGGCACAACAAAAAGAATTTTAGACCAATATCCCTGATGAACCTCAATGTAAAAATCCTCAATAAAATACTGGCAAACTGAATCCAGCAGCACATCAAAAAGCTTATCCACCATGATCAAGTGGGCTTCATCCCTGGGATGCAAGGCTGGTTCAACATACACAAATCAATAAATGTAATCCAGCATATAAACAGAACCAAAGACAAAAACCACATGATTATCTCAATAGATGCAGAAAAGGCCTATGACAAAATTCAACAGCCCTTCATGCTAAAAACTCTCAATAAATTAGGTATTAATGGGATGTATCTCAAAATAATAAGAGCTATCTATGACAAACCCACAGCCAATATCATACTGAATGGGCAAAAACTGGAAGCATTCCCTTTGAAACTGGCACAAGACAGGGATGCCTTCTCTCACCACTCCTGCTTAACAGCGTTGGAAGCTCTGGCCAGGGCAATCAGGCAAACGAAAGAAATAAACGGTATTCAATCAGGAAAAGAGGAAGTCAAATTGTCCCTGTTTGCAGGTGACATGATTGTATATTTAGAAAACCCCATCATCTCAGCCCAAAATCCCCTTAAGCTGATAAGCAAGTTCAGCAAAGTCTTAGGATACAAAATCAATGTGCAAAAATCACAAGCATTCTTATACACAAATAACAGACAAACAGAGAGCCAAATCATGAGTGAACTCCCATTCACAATTGCTTCAAAGAGAATAAAATACCTAGGAATCCAACTTACAAGGGATTTGAAGGACCTCTTCAAGGAGAACTACAAACCACTAATCAATGAAATAAAAGAGGATACAAACAAATGGAAGAACATGCCATGCTCATGGATAGGAAGAATCAATATCGTGAAAATGGCCATACTGCCCAAGGTCATTTACAGATTCAATGCCATCCTCATCAAGCTACCAATGACTTTCTTCACAGAATTGGAAAAACTACTTTAAAGTTCATATGGAACCAAAAAAGAGCCTGCATTGCCAAGACAATCCTAAGCCAAAAGAACAAAGCTGGAGGCATCACACTACCTGACTTCAAACTATACTACAAGGCTACAGTAACCAAAACAGCATGGTCCTGGTACCAAAACAGAGATATAGACCAATGGAACAGAACGGAGCCCTCAGAAATAATACCACACATCTACAACCATCTGATCTTTGAAAAACCTGAGAAAAACAAGAAATGGGGAAAGGATTCCCTATTTAATAAATGGTGCTGGGAAAACTGGCTAGCCATATGTAGAAAGCTGAAACTGGATCCCTTCCTTACACCTTATACAAAAATCAATTCAAGATGGATTAAAGACTTAAATGTTAGACCTAAAACCATAAAAACCCTAGAAGAAAACCGAGGCAATACCATTCAGGACATAGGCATGGGCAAGGACTTCAGGCCTAAAACACCAAAAGCAATGGCAACAAAAGCCAAAATTGAAAAATGGGATCCATAAACTATAGAGCTTCTGCACAGCAAAAGAAACTACCATCAGAGCAAACAGGCGACGTACAGAATGGGAGAAAATTTTTGCAATCTACTCATCTGACAAAGGGCTAATATCCAGAATCTACAATGAACTCAAACAAATTTACAAGAAAAAAACAACCCCATCAACAAGTGGGCAAGGGATATGAACAGACACTTCTCAAAAGAAGACATTTATGCAGCCAAAAGACACATGAAAAAATGCTCATCATCATTGGCCATCAGATAAACGCAAATCAAAACCACAATGAGATACCATCTCACACCAGTTAGAATGGCAATCATTAAAAAGTCAGGAAACAACAGGTGCTGGAGAGGATGTGGAGAAATAGGAACATTTTTACACTGTTGGTGGGACTGTAAACTAGTTCAACCATTGTGGAAGACAGTGTGGCGATTCCTCAGGGATCTAGAACTAGAAATACCATTTGACCCAGCCATCCCATTACTGGGTATATACCGAAAGGATTATAAATCATGCTGCTATAAAGACACATGGACACGTATGTTTATTGTGGCACTATTCACAATAGTTTTAAGTATTTTTAATAGTGCAGAGGAAAGGTTTAAAATCAATTTCTACCTTAGCAAGCTAGAAAAAGCAGAACAAAATACATTTAAAATAATACAAGAAAAAATAGAAAAGAAAAAGGCATAAATCAAAAGAATAAAGGTGATTAAGAAAAACTTTATGTCAAGATATTTGAAAAATTAAATGACATGAACAAACTATTTGAAAAACACAACTTTAAAAACCAGCATAATCAGCCCAGTCCATTTGCATGTGTCTGTAGTACCAGCTACTTGGGAACCCAAGAAAGACGATCACTTGAGCCAAAGAATTTGATTTCTGCCTGGGCAACTCAGCAAGACATCATCTTTTAATGAACAATGAAAAAAAGCTGATATGATGAAAATAGAAAACATTAATGTATTTTTTTAAAGAAATAAAATTTATAGTAAAACATATAGACATATAAGGAAAACTACAGACCTAAATGATTATGCTGATAAATTTAATCAATCACTTATGGAAGAAATAATAATAACTTTACACATACTCTTTCAGAAAATGCAATAGATACACTTTGCTAAACATTTTATGAGGCCAATGTAACCATGATGCCACAACCAGACAAGGACATCACAAGAAAAGCATATTATAGTTCTGTATGTTTTATGAGGCTGGATGGCAAAAAAAAAATGAGTGCCAAAATATTAGCGAATTAAGTACATCAGATATATTTAAAGGATAACATAACATGATCAAGTAGATAATATTCCAGGAATGCAAATTTGTTCAATATTTAAAAAGCAACCAATGCAATTAATAATATTAAAATAAAGAAGAAAGTAATATTTTTGTAGCAGTAGATACACAAAGAACAATTGACAAAATCAATATCCATTCTAGATAACAACTCTCAACAATAAACTATGAATAGCAGGGGATTTCCTGGAAATCAGACAAAAAGCCACAACAATAAAAAAACCCACTTGTATCTGACATTATGCTAAATGGTGACATATTACACACTTCATCCCTAAGACTGGAAAGAAGGCAAGAATGTTTGTTCTCACCATTTCTGTTTAATATTGTACTCAAGCTCTGAAAAAGTGCAAGAAGGCATAAAAATATTTAGGACACATACAGATTGTAAAGGTGAAAGTAAATTTGTCACTTGAAAGTCATTCAGAGATGACTTGCTTATGTACATTGAAGAAAACTAAAGAATCTTAAGGAAAAACACTAATAGGAAAAATGAATGAAGCAAAGTTATATGTTATGTTGATAAAATACAAAAATAGTTGTATTTCTCTTTACTAGTAGCAAATAATTATCAAGAAAATTTAAAATTGTTATCTAAAGGTATAAAAATGCATTAAATATTTTAAAATATATTTTACAAAAGGCATATATCACCTTGTCACTTAAATCCACAGCATATTGCTTAGAGAAGTGAAACAAGACCCACATAAATGGAGAAGTGTACTTTATTCATATGTTGGAATACACAATATTGCTACAATTTGCATTCTCCCCAAAGTATTTCTCCAGATTCCATGCAATTTCAATCAAAACTCCAGTACATGTAATATATCAATTGACAGTATTATTCTAAAACATATGTTGAAATTGGAATTTAAATTATCTATAATAGCCAAATTAACTGTGAAATAGAAGCAATAAGTTAGAGGACACATGCTACCTTATTCAAGGCTTACTATAAAGCTATAGTAATCAAGACAGTGTGGTGTTGGCATAAGAACAGACACAAAGTTCAGTGGAAAAAAATTAAGAGTCTAGCAGTAAACCTACCTATCTATGTGCAAATTATACTGACAAAACTACCAAGGTAAAAAGGAAAACTTGAACAATGATGCTAGGACAACTATATATCTCTATAGAGAAAAGAAAGATAAACTATTATTGATCACAATACATACACATACAAATTCAAAATGGGTTATAGACCTAAAAATAAAATTAAATTTAGACAATTTCTATAAGAAATATTGCATTGGCCATCTTTTCATGAATGAAAACATGGATAAATTTGACTTCATTGGCAGCAGAGACCTGTGCTTTTTAGAAGTTACCAGTTTAACAGAATGAAAACTCAAGCCATTAACTAAAAACATGTGTGCACTACATATATCTGACAAAAATCTTGCCTGGAAAATATATAAACAATTTTTAACACAATAACAAATAAGAAAAGAAATAAATTACAATTATGCAGAATACTTAAACATTCACAAAAGAAGATGTAGAAATGACAATACGTGAAACAATAATCAGCAATTTTAGTCTTCAAGAAAATTCAAATGAAAACAACAATATTACTTCCCATCCACTAGAATGGCTTAAAAGACAAGATCGGACAAGGACGAATGTTGGTGTGAATGTAGAGCTATTGAAAGTCTCATGTTTATCTGGTAGGAGTATAAAATTATACCTCATACTTGACAAAGAGTTTGACAATTTCTTATAAAATTAAACATGCACCTGTTCTGTGACACAGTAATTCCAATCTTGATTATTTATTCAAAAAGAAATAAAAATATATACCCACAACAAGGCTTATACACATATGTCTACACCAGCTTCATTTATAATATCCCCAAAATGAAAATACCCCCACAATCCATCCATTGGTAAGTAGATAAATAAATTATGGTATATTTATGCCACAAAAAAAGACTCAGCAATAAAAATGAGCTGCTGCAATGCACAGTAACATGAATTAATCTCACAGATATTATTTTGAGGGAAAGCGGCCAATCCAAAACACTACACACAGTATATTTATATTTATATAAAAATAATCTAAGTTATGGTCACAAATATTAGATCAGAGATTGCCTCAGGTGGCGATAGAATTGTGAAAATAATTTATAGTAAACTATTAGAACTTTTTTTAACTCCCCAAGCTGCAACATTAAATGCAGAATCCCTGCTTAGTGGGCCCATATCAATAAATTCACCCTGATCCAACTTTATGTTTCTTTCACCATTATCCCACATCCATAATATCCATTCCCAGGCCTGTTCTCCAGATTTCTGCTTACATAAATTAGAAAACTCAAGCAGTTATTTTGGGGTATAGCACATCTCCTCGTTGGTCACACTCTGAACCTCACCTTTAAGGGGCCTGCCAGGACTTGAGTCTAGTTATAGGTCTAGAAGGCAACAGGGGTTTGAGGGGGTGGGTTCTGAGGAGAATCAGCATTGTATTGCCTGTCAACTGCTTCAGGGGAGGCCATCACTCTTGCCTCAA
Organism: Gorilla gorilla gorilla; assembly: GCF_029281585.2. NCBI lineage: Eukaryota > Metazoa > Chordata > Mammalia > Primates > Hominidae > Gorilla > Gorilla gorilla. Next base: position 138,890,462 of record NC_073247.2, read on the forward strand.
GCAGTGCAGGGTTAATCTTCTCAGACAAAGGTGGAAAGGCTGATGGCAGCCTGGGTGGGGGAGGGGATCTTGCCACCACTGGGAGTGGGGAGGCTGTTTTCTCTGGCAGAAAAGACTCATCAGAATTTAGGAGTTTAATGCCTCCAGCCTCATCGGGTTTCTCCCATATGTCCCAATTTAAGTTGCAGGGTCCCATTCATTTCCAATCAACACCCTCACTATAAAAGCAGACAACTGGTGAGGCTGTGTGCGTGCCTTTTGTTGCAAGTCAACCACTCGCATGATAAAAGCTTGTGTCTGATTTTCTACAATTTTAGCCACATGTCTACAGGAGATAAGACTCTTACTAAGGACAATGTTAGAAGATTTGATGCTCAGTATGTGCTTCCGGAGCCAGGAGTTAGAATCACTGAGCTCATGGTTTTCATTCATCACTTTGTCCAGTGAACTTAGAAGCAACCAAACAACTTCATTATATCCCTTGATTTTCCACATATGGTCGAAGATATTGTGTATAGAGTCACTAAACTTCTTGCCTCTCAAAAGCGGTGAATCAGAAGTATTAAATGCATTTATTCTGCATATTTCTCTAAACAGCTTATACCAATGACTATCAGTGTTCTCCATACTATTAGAAATAGAGTCCTTAGCATTTTGGAGTCTAATCATGTTAAGCAGCCAACCTAGAAACCCCAAAACCAACTGAAGAAATCCATCCTTAAAATTCTGTTCCTCTAGAACCACTCCTGGACCAAAATCTGTATTAGTCGGGGTTCTCTAGAGGGAAAGAACTAATAGGAAAGATGTATATATGAAGGTAAGTTTATTAAGAAGTATTGATTCACAGGATCACAAGGTGAAGTTCCTCAATAGGCTATCTGCAAGCTGAGGAGCAAGGAAGCCAGTCCAAGCCCCAAAATCTCAAAAGTAAGAAAGCCAACAGTGCAGCCTTCAGTCTGTGGCCTAAGGCCTGAGAGGCCCTGGCAAACCACTGGTGTAGATCCAAGAGTTCAAAAGCTGAAGAACTTGAAGTCTGATGTTCCAGGGCCAGAAGCATCCAGCATGGGAGAAACATGAAAGCTGGAAGACTCAGCCTGCTTTTATCCTAACCATGCTGGCAGCTGATTAGATGGTGCCCACCCAGATTGAAGGTGAGTCTGCCTCTCCCAGTCCACTGACTCAAATGTTAATCTCTTTTGGCAACACCCTCACAAACACACCCAGGAATAATACTTTGCATCCTTCAATCCAATCAAGTTGACACTCAATATTAACCATCACACATAGGAAAGAAAAAATACATTATAGTACATGGCTCAGCCACTCATAACATTTATAAAGTCATGATAATGTAGACATTAACTGTTGAACCGACCAAAATGGCAATATAACTATATAAGGAGAATGGGAAGGGAAGTGTGTGTGTGTGTGTGTGTCGTGTATGTGTGAAAAGTAACTATGCATTAGTTTTCTATTGCTGACCTAAAAAATTATCACAAATTTAGAAACTTACAGTACATTATTACCTCACAGTTTTGTATGTCAAAAGTATGACATGGATCTCATTGGGCTAAAAACTAGATGCTGGGCTGGGCGCGGTGGCTCACGCCTGTAATCCCAGCATTTTGGGAGACCAAGGCAGGCAGATCATGCGGTCAGCAGATTGAGACCAGCCTGGCCAGCATGGTGAAACCCCATCTCTACTAAGAATACAAAAATTAGCTGGGCGCGGTGACACGTGCCTGTAGTCCCAGCTACACGGGAGGCTGAAGCAGGAGAATCGCTTGAACCCCGGAGTCAGAGGTTGCAGTAAGCCAAGATCAGGCCACTGCACTCCAGCCTGGCAACAGAGCAAGACTCCGTCTCAAAAACAAAACAAAACAAAACAAAACAAACAAACCCAAAACAAACAAAACAAATTGATGCTCACAGAGCTACATTTATTTCTAGAAGTTCTAAGGGAGAACGTATTTCCATGATTATTCAAGTTCCTTGTGACTGGTTGTTATGAATGAAATCCCCTTTTCCTTGCTGGCTTTAACTTGAGGATCGTTTCTATTCCTTGGCTCATGATCTCCTTCCTTCATCTTCAAAGACAGCAATGGCGTGTTTACTATCTCTCAAGCCATATATCTCTCTAACATGCTCTTCTCCCTTCATCTTCCACTTTTAAGGACTCATATAATTATATGACTATATTGGGACCACCAGGATAATCCAGGAAAGTCTTCCCATCTCAAGATCCTTAGCTTTAATCTCATATACAAAATCACTTTTGACATGTAAGGTAACATTCAGGACACAGGAGTTGTGGTGTGGATATCTTTGGAGGGTCATTATACTGCTTACCACAAGCTAAATCCTCATTTTCTCTTTTCAGATGTCAATAGATTATGCTTAAAACTAGACAATTCCTATTATTGTAAATAAATCTGCCAAGAAAGGGGAGATAAAGGCATTGAAATATTCAGCAAAAATCAGTCTTCCACATTTCTGCAGTAATTGTAGGTCTGGACCATTCTCTACTATTCCACCATTTATTTCAATGTATCATGGCAAACTAAAAACAGTATGGTAATTTGTAGTCAGACCTACCTTGGCTGGAATCCCAGGCCCATCAATTACTAATTAATACTAGAGCATGGGCCTTGCCTCTCTGGTCTTGGTTTTCTCATTTGTAAAATGGGGGTACATATGAAGATTAGATTTAATATATGTTAAGTGTTTAACAGAGAATAAGTCCTGAATAAATGAAAAATAAACATTCTCTCCTATATGACACACCTTTTATCTCAGGGATTATAAATGGAGAACAAGTAACTGTCGTTGCCAGCAAAGATTAGTGTTTCCAGTAAGTTTTCAAAAACTGTTACAACATAGTATTTTATAAAGTGGAACCCCCCAGGGACTAATTCTTATTGGGCCTCAACCATGAACTGTTCTCTTCTGACCCCTGCAGGCTAGATTCATTTGTGTTGCTACCTAGATTTTTCTGTGACTCAGTGGTACTTAACTTTGAGTCATATCATTTTTTCATATTAATCAGCTCAAGTATTATATTCAAGATAACTCTCTAGGATTTCTGTCCTTCTCAGGTGGTATGAAATAATCTTAGGCTACGTGAGGTTTAGAGGAAAATAGCATGAGACATGACAATAACAGAATTTCCCTTCCTAGGCATCTTCATATTGTGATGTACTATAGCAAAATAAATTACATTTGGTAAATATCTGTATCCATGGGGACTTTGGAGCTTGACCTGAAAAAGGCCATGATGACTAAGCTCTGATTTTTTTTTTTTTTATCTTGTCCAAATTCCTATCTAAGAAGTCTGGGGAGTCATGGCCTACAAACAATAAATTCTCATCAGATGGGTTTGTTTAACAATATATTGTGACTTATTTTCCAACCTGATTCTGGCATAACATTATGAGACAAGGAAGAAAATTAAAATATTTCACCCCAAAACATGTTTATTTGCCATATCTCGAAATGGCCCTGCAAAGCTGTCCTTTGTGGGGGAAAATCTGGATCTGTAAAGAATCTCTATTAACATAGCTAGATCTTTTTCTTCCAGGCCCTCCCAATCCTAAAGACATTACTTAAGGGTCTAGAACCTTTTAAAGATCTAGATAGGAAACATTTGTCATATATTGCCTCTAAGGGCAGCCACTATAAGACTTTGAAGGAACCTTGGTCTCCACAATCTTTCATCTTAACCTGAACATTCCCTTTCTATCAGTTCCAGGTCTTTAGACAATCTCAACCAATTGTCAACCAGAAAATGTTTAAATTTACCTATAGCCTGGAAGACACCCACCCCCCCCCCCCCCCCCCCGCCCACGCTTTGAGTTGTCCCACCTTTCTGGACCAATGTATTTCTTAAATGTATTTGATTGATGTCTCATGCCTCCCTAAAATGTGTAAAACCAAGCTGCACCCTGACTACATTGGATACATGTTCTCAGGACCTTATGAGGGCTGTGTCATGGGCCATGATCACTCATATTTGGCTCAGAATAAATCTCTTAAAATATTTTGCAAAGTTTTACTCTTTTCATCGACAACCATTAAACGGTTTTAAATCCTATAGTAAGACATTTGCCAACATTGCTTGATCATTTTTACTTCCACTCAATCATTAGATCCCTTTAGGAATAGTCCCTTGAAGTAGGAGACCACATTTTAATTTTCTTTGTGTTGTTGGCAATTAACACAGAGCCGGCAACATGGAAATTACTTAATACATGTTTGTTGAAAGTTGAAAAGATTACAATTACAAGAACATTGTTGTCATTATTGCGAGAGAGGAAGGCTGATCCCCCATAGTTATACTATTCAGGTTGACCATACCAATTAATACCAATATCTAGAAATACTGGGTGTGGGAACAGGGTCACAACTTTTCTACAACATCTTTGGTGAATTCATTACAGCTGGCACATCTCTATGAATTGCTCAGCCTGCGTTTGGACAGAAAAAAAGTATTGCAAATAAATGCCACTATGAGAGAAATTGAGTCAATCTCACAATTTGGTTCATCTTGCCTTTTATGTGGTGGTAGCATAGCATTATTGCCTATCTATTTCTGTTCTTACTGTACAGGATGCTTCAGTAGCAAATGAATTTTGAAAACATCATGGCATTTTTTGGAGAATTTTTTTCTCATGAAATAAGTCACTTTATACTCTATATTGATATTTTTTAAAAGACCAGTTTTATGGGTGGAAGCCAGTAGAAAAGTTTATTTTCTAAAGACAAACAACTTGATATATTTAAATAATGTACACAGTATAGATTTCTTGGCAAGTGATTCCTGATTTTAGCTCATATGCATAACCTACCTTTACTGTCACTGCAATTGCTAGCCAAATTTAATAGGAAATTAAGACAAAAAGAAAACTTGCTCCTTTGCAGTAACCACATGGTTCATTACAATAGTCCTTTTATAGCAGAATAAACAATGGAGAGATGAAACTTCAACTATTTGATTGCTTTAAATATACAGCCAAGAATAAGCTTGTATGCATCAGTCTCTGGCTTTAGCATAATTTAGTTTTCTAAAGACCAAGATGTCTTTGAACTGAAGGGGACACCCTTTTTAAAACCAGCAAATGTGATACCTGTCAACAAGGATAAACATAGTATTAATGAGAGTGTATGTTAATACATTAAACTAGCAGGGTACCAGCAGGATATCAGTTTTACTGCCAACTGATTTTTAGAGATGACCCACCATTTGAATTAGTGTTAGTGATAAATTATTTCCAAGTAGTATTAATCATACTCACTGAGAAATTAAAATGTCATAAAATGATAAAGTGTTAAAGAAACAGTATCTCACATCTAAACCTGAATATTCATCTTAATATCACTGGAGTGTCTTCTCAAAAACATTCACAAAAAAATACTATTTTAACATCGTTTGGAGTTATATAACTGATTTAACATTCTACTCATTCTTTTAGTAATGCTTAATAAAACTAAAGAATTTCTATACATGGAAAAATGGTATATACTATATTATGATCCCTGTTTACAAAAAAAAAGGACATAACTGAAATGACAGAAGATCCTTCTTATTTTCCCACTGATATAGTTTGGTAGATATTCTTTTTGTGGAATTGTGAGCTTTTAAAATTCTATGACTGCAAAGGTTCTGATTGAATAGAATCCGGAATTCATTCTACAAATGAATTTATCTTTCTGTACCTCGCTTTCAAGAGACTTGTGGATTATTCAAAGTTATTTAATAGGTTATAGGTATGCTCTTTCATAGCAAAAATGTGAGCTCTTTGGAAACAGGCAAAATCAGTAAAATGAAGTCCTTTAATTTCAAGGGTATTCTTTATACTTTTTTCAATTTTATTGCATTTTGGAATATTGGTACATTTTAAATTCAATGTTGTGCATATCTAGTATATTAAGACTCCAGTTTCAAATGTATAGCTATCTGACTCAAAATTGGAAATAAATTCAAACTTCAAAAAAATAGGCAAACACCCTAAAATTCCACATAGCTCTCCTTCTAATTCAGAAACTCAACAACGATCAGCATTCTAAAATGTTTTAAATGTATTACACATAATGAATGGAAAACATTCCAGTGAACCAAATTCCTACGATGAATTATGGAAGCAAAAGTAGGAAGAAAGGTAAATTATGCAGATTGTAAGTTTTGCACAAAATAAAAAAAAATATCAGTATTAAATGAAGCTTCTAATAAACTAGAAAGAATAGTAATCTTTATTACCATCCTTGTTTTCCTAAAATAAACTTGTTCACAAGAAATGATGACTTTTAAACAAATGAATCCCAACTAATAGGTCAAATGTTCTGATGATATTCAAATTATACTTGCTTTTTGTTCTTCTGACAGTTCTAGTCAGGATATAAATCCTTCCCAAAGTCTCATTTCTAGAACTAAGGAGTTTTCATTTTATTATCACATGGCTAAATAGCTTTTGCAATGATGTACCATTTAGATCAAAGAATTAATGACCACTGAGAAGAACTTTTTCTGAGGAATGTGAAATTTAATATTAAGAGTTTGGGGCTGTTGTTTCTATTACATATTCCTTCATGAAAATGTAGAATGTGCTAAACGTTGATTTTTTTCAACCAAAACTTTTAATATGCTTTCTGTTTAAAAACTGATCATTACTTTTAAACATGTCTGGGTCCATCCATACTAGGAGAAAAATGCCCAAAATTTAACTTTATTTAACCTAATCATACATTCTAGAAATGTCTCTTCTTTTCTCTATCAACCTTCTCTCATGTTTAATCTTTATCATCTGTCCTCCATTTTCTCACCACCCAAACTCTGCTGTATTCTTTAAATGTGGTATAGCATCCCACAAGCCTACTGCAAACAATTATCTCTAATATCATCAGATTCAACAGACGTTTTTCTGCTCTCAATATCTAATCAGCAGTTGATAGTTTGAGGTAATGCATATTCTTTTCTTTGGCTTTCTTGAGGCTACTTTATCTTTGTGAGATTACCCCACTTTATATTTTGTGCAAAAATTGTTTCCTGTTTAAAATGTGTTGGAAACATAAACATTTTATAGGTTTATCAGGCCTTTCAGAAAAGAGTTTAGTAATTAAATTAGACTTTAGTAGCAATAAAGTTTAATTCACTGTACTCTGAATGCTTGTACATCTTTTATTCTCTCTGATAAGAGTTGTACTCAAGATTTTGTCCTTCCCATCTGTACATCACCATCATCAAAGACCAAAAGTAGATAAAACCACAAAGATGGGGAAAAAACAGAACAGAAAAACTGGAAATTCTAAAAAGCAGAGCGCCTCTCCACCTCCAAAGGAACGCAGTTCCTCACCAGCAACGGAACAAAGCTGGACAGAGAATGACTTTGACGAGCTGAGAGAAGAAGGCTTCAGACGATCAAATTACTCTGAGCTATGGGAGGACATTCAAACCAAAGGCAAAGAAGTTGAGAACTTTGAAAAAAATTTAGAAGAATGTATAACTAGAATAACCAATACAGAGAAGTGCTTAAAGGAGCTGATGGAGCTGAAAACCAAGGCTCGAGAACTACGTGAAGAACGCAGAAGCCTCAGGAGCTGATGCGATCAACTGGAAGAAAGGGTATCGGCAATGGAAGATGAAATGAATGAAATGAAGTGAGAAGGGAAGTTTAGAGAAAAAAGAATAAAAAGAAATGAGCAAAGCCTCCAAGAAATATGGGACTATGTGAAAAGACCAAATCTACATCTGATTGGTGTACCTGAAAGTGATGGGGAGAATGGAACCAAGTTGGAAAACACTCTGCAGGATATTATCCAGGAGAACTTCCCCAATCTAGCAAGGCAGGCCAACGTTCAGATTCAGGAAATACAGAGAATGTCACAAAGATACTCCTCGAGAAGAGCAACTCCAAGACACATAATTGTCAGATTCACCAAAGTTGAAATGAAGGAAAAAATGTTAAGGGCAGCCAGAGAGAAAGCTCGGGTTACCCTCAAAGGGAAGCCCATCAGACTAACAGCAGATCTCTCAGCAGAAACCCTACAAGCCAGAAGACAGTGGGGGCCAATATTCAACATTCTTAAAGAAAATAATTTTCAACCCAGAATTTCATATCCAGCCAAACTAAGCTTCATAAGTGAAGGAGAAATAAAATACTTTACAGACAAGCAAATGCTGAGAGATTTTGTCACCACCAGGCCTGCCCTAAAAGAGCTCCTGAAGGAAGCGCTAAACATGGAAAGGAACAACCGGTACCAGCCACTGCAAAATCATGCCAAAATGTAAAGACCATCGAGACCAGGAAGAAACTGCATCAACTAATGAGCAAAATCACCAGCTAACATCATAATGACAGGATCAAATTCACACATAACAATATTAACTTTAAATGTAAATGGACTAAATACTCCAATTAAAAGACACAGACTGGCAAATTGGATAAAGAGTCAAGACCCATCAGTGTGCTGTATTCAGGAAACCCATCTCACGTGCAGAGACACACATAGGCTCAAAGTAAAAGGATGGAGGAAGATCTACCAAGCAAATGGAAAACAAAAAAGGCAAGGGTTGCAATCCTAGTCTCTGATAAAACAGACTTTAAACCAACAAAGATCAAAAGAGACAAAGAAGGCCATTACATAATGGTAAAGGGATCAATTCAACAAGAAGAGCTAACTATCCTAAATATATATGCACCCAATACAAGAGTACCCAGATTCCTAAAGCAAGTCTTGAGTGACCTAAAAAGAGATTTAGACTCCCACACATTAATAATGGGAGACTTTAACACCCCACTGTCAACATTAGATAGATCAATGAGACAGAAAGTCAACAAGGATACCCAGGAATTGAACTCAGCTCTGCACCAAGCAGACCTAATAGACATCTACAGAACTCTCCACCCCATATCAACAGAATATATATTTTTTTCAGCACCACACCACACCTATTCCAAAATTGACCACATACTTGGAAGTAAAGCTCTCCTCAGCAAATGTAAAAGAATAGAAATTATAACAAACTATCTCTCAGACCACAGTGCAATCAAACTAGAATTCAGGATTAAGAAACTCACTCAAAACTGCTCAACTACATGGAAACTGAACAACCTGCTCCTGAATGACTACTGGGTACATAACAAAATGAAGGCAGAAATAAAGATGTTCTTTGAAACCAATGAGAACAAAGACACAACATACCAGAATCTCTGGGACACATTCAAAGCAGTGCGTAGAGGGAAATTTATAGCACTAAATGCCCACAAGAGAAAGCAGGAAAGATCCAAAATTGACACCCTAACATCACAATAAAAAGAACTAGAAAAGCAAGAGCAAACACATTCAAAAGCTAGCAGAAGGCAAGAAATAACTAAAATCAGAGCAGAAGTGAAGGAAATAGAGACACAAAAAGTCTTTCAAAAAATTAATGAATCCAGGAGCTGGTTTTTTGAAAGGATCACCAAAACACATAGACCGCTAGCAAGACTAATAAAGAAGAAAAGAGAGAAGAATCAAATAGATGCAATAAAAAATGATAACGGGGCTATCACCACCAATCCCACAGAAATAAAAACTACCAACAGAGAATACTACAAACACCTCTACGCAAATAAACTAGAAAATCTAGAAGAAATGGATAAATTCCTCGACACATACACTCTCCCAAGACTAAACCAGGAAGAGGCTGAATCTCTGAATAGACCAGTAACAGGAGCTGAAATCGTGGTAATAATCAACCGCTTACCAACAAAAAGAGTCCAGGACCAGATGGATTCACAGCCGAATTCTACCAGAGGTACAAGGAGGAACTGGTACCATTCCTTCTGAAACTATTCCAATCAATAGAAAAAGAGGGAATCCTCCCTAATTCATTTTATGAAGCCAGCATCATTCTGATACAAAAGCCGGGCAGAGACACAACCAAAAAAGAGAATTTTAGACCAATATCCTTGATGAACATTGATGCAAAAATCCTCAGTAAAATACTGGCAAACCGAATCCAGCAGCCCATCAAAAAGATTATCCACCATGATCAAATGGGCTTCATCTCTGGGATGCAAGGCTGGTTCAATATACGCAAATCAATAAATGTAATCCAGCATATAAATAGAACCAAAGACAAAAACCACATGATTATCTCAATAGATGCAGAAAAGGCCTTTGACAAAATTCAACAACGCTTCATGCTAAAAACTCTCAATAAATTAGGTATTGATGGGATGTATCTCAAAATAATAAGAGCTATCTATGACAAACCCACAGCCAATATCATACTGAATGGGCAAAAACTGGAAGCATTCCCTTTGAAAACTGGCAGAAGACGGATGCCCTCTCTCACCACTCCTATTCAACATAGTGTTGGAAGTTCTGGCCAGGGCAATCAGGCAGGAGAAGGAAATAAAGGGTATTCAATTGGGAAAAGAGGAAGTCAAATTGTCCCTGTTTGCAGACGACATGATTGTATATCTAGAAAACCCCATCATCTCAGCCCAAAATCTCCTTAAGCTGATAAGCAACTTCAGCAAAGTCTCAGGATACAAAATCAATGTGCAAAAATCACAAGCATTCTTATACACCAACAACAGACAAAGAGAGAGCCAAACCATGAGTGAACTCCCATTCACAATTGCTTCAAAGAGAATAAAATACCTAGGAATCCAACTTACAAGGGATGTGAAGGACCTCTTCAAGGAGAACTACAAACCACTGCTCAAGGAAATAAAAGAGGATACAAACAAATGGAAGAACATTCCATGCTCATGGATAGGAAGAATCAATATCGTGAAAATGGCCATACTGCCCAAGGTAATTTACAGATTCAATGCCATCCCCATCAAGCTACCAATGACTTTCTTCACAGAATTGGAAAAAACTAAAGTTCATATGGAACCAAAAAAGAGCCTGCATCGCCAAGTCAATCCTAAGCCAAAAGAACAAAGCTGGAGGCATCACACTACCTGACTTCAAACTATACTATGAGGCTACAGTAACCAAAACAGCATGGTACTGGTACCAAAACAGAGATATAGATCAATGGGACAGAACAGAGCCCTCAGAAATAATGCCACATATCTACAACTATCTGATCTTTGACAAACCTGAGAAAAACAAGCAATGGGGAAAGGATTCCCTATTTAATAAATGGTGCTGGGAAAACTGGCTAGCCATATGTAGAAAGCTGAAACTGGATCCCTTCCTTACACCTTATACAAAAATCAATTCAAGATGGATTAAAGACTTAAACGTTAGACCTAAAACCATAAAAACCCTAGAAGAAAACCTAGGCAATACCATTCAGGACATAGGCATGGGCAAGGACTTCATGTCTAAAACACCAAAAGCAATGGCAACAAAAGCCAAAATTGACAAATGGGATCTAATTAAACTCAAGAGCTTCTGCACAGCAAAAGAAACTACCATCAGAGTGAACAGGCAACCTACAACATGGGAGAAAATTTTCGCAACCTACTCATCTGACAAAGGGCTAATATCCAGAATCTACAATGAACTCAAACAAATTTACAAGAAAAAAACAAACAACCCCATCAAAAAGTGGGCGAAGGATATGAACAGACACTTCTCAAAAGAAGACATTTATGCCGCCAGAAAACCCATGAAAAAATGCTCATCATCACTGGCCATCAGAGAAATGCAAATCAAAACCACAATGAGATACCATCTCACACCAGTTAGAATGACGATCATTAAAAAGTCAGGAAACAACAGGTGCTGGAGAGGATGTGGAGAAATAGGAACACTTTTACACTGTTGGTGGGACTGTAAACTAGTTCAACCATTGTGGAAGTCAGTGTGGCGATTCCTCAGGGATCTAGAACTAGAAATACCATTTGACCCAGCCATCCCATTACTGGGTATATACCCAAAGGACTATAAATCATGCTGCTATAAAGACACATGCACACGTATGTTTATTGCAGCATTATTCACAATAGCAAAGACTTGGAACCAACCCAAATGTCCAACAATGATAGACTGGATTAAGAAAATGTGGCACATATACACCATGGAATACTATGCAGCCATAAAAAATGATGAGTTCATGTCCTTTGTAGGGACATGGATGAAACTGGAAATCATCATTCTCAGTAAACTATCACAAGAAGAAAAAACCAAACACCGCATATTCTCAATCATAGTTGGGAATTGAACAATGAGATCACATGGACACAGGAATGGGGGAGTGGGGAGGGATAGCATTGGGAGATATACCTAATGCTAGATGACGAGTTAGTGGGTGCAGCACACCAGCATGGCACATGTCTACATATGTAACTAACCTGCACATTGTGCACATGTACCCTAAAACTTAAAGTATAATAATAAAAAAAAAAGAAAAAAAAAGAAGTATCTGCCATCCATTGGACTACATGTTTCATTTTTTAAAACTTTTTAGGTACAGGGCTACATATGCAGGTTGGTTCTGTAGATAAATTGTATGTTGCAGGGGTTCCGTGTACATATTATTTCATCACTCAAGTGATAAGCATGTATGTGATAGGCAGTTTTTTGATCCTTACCTTCCTCCAACTTTCCACCCTCAAGTAGGCACTGGTACCTATTGTTCCCTTCTTTGTGTCCATGTGTCCTCAGTGATAAGCTCCCACATATAAGTGAGAACACATAGTGTTTGATTTTGTCTTCTTGCGTTAGTTTCCTTAGGATACTGGCCTCCACATCTATCCACATTCCTGCAACGGACATGATTTGTTCTTTTTTATGTCTTTGAAGTATTCCATGGTGTATATTTACCACATTTTTGATATCAAATCTACCGTTAATGGGCCTTTAGTTTGATTCCATGTCTTTGCTATTTTGAATAGTGCTTTGACGAACATACGTGTGCATGTGTTTTTATGGTAAAATTATTTATATTCCTTTGTGTAAAAACCAGTAACAGAATTGCTGGGTTGAATAGCAGTTCTGTTTGAAGTTCTTTGAGAAGTTGTCAAGTTGCTTTCCACAGTGGCTGAACTAATTTAAATTCCCACTAGCAGTGTACAAGCCTTCCATTTTCTCTACAGCATCACCAGTTTCTGTTATTTTTTGACTTTTTAATAATGGCCATTCTGACTGGTGTGAGGAGCTATCACATTGTGTTTTGATTTGCATTTCTCTAATAATTAGTTATGTTGAGCATTTTTTCATATGCTTGTTGGCCTTATGTATGTCCTCTTCTGAAAAGTATCTGTTAATATCTTTGTCCACTTTTCAATTAGATTGTTTTTTGCTTACTAATTTAAGTTCTTTATAGATTTTGGATATTAGGACTTTGTCATATGCATAGTTTGCAAATATTTTCTCCCATTCTTTGGGTTGTCTGTTTACATTTACTCTGTTGATAGTTTCCTATGCTGTGTGGAAGCTCTTTAGTTTAATTAGCTCCCATTTGTCAATTTTTGTTTTTGTTGCAATTGCTTTTGGCATCCTTCTCAAAAATCTTTGCCAGGGCCTATGTCTAGTATGGTATTTTCTAGGTGATTTGGTTTGGCTGTGTTCCCCCTCAAATCTCACCTTGAATTGTAATAATCTCCACCTGTCAAGGATGGCACCAGGTGGAGATCATTGAATAATGGGGGCAGTTTCCTCCATACTGTTCTCTTGGTAGTGAATAAGTCTCACAAGATCTGATAAATTTACAAATGGGAGTTCTTGTGCACAAGTCCTTGCCTGCTGCCATGTAAGACATGAATTTGCTCCTCATTCACCTTCCGCCATGATTGTGAGGCCTCCCCAGCCATATGGAACTATGAGTAAAGTAACACTCTTTTTTTTTTCTTAAAAAATTACCCAGTGTTAGGTAAGTCTTTATTAGCAGTGTAAGAACAGACTAATACATTAAATTGGTACTGGGAGTGGGGTGCTGCTGTAAAGATAACTGAAAATGTGTAAGCAAATTTGAAACTGGGTAAAAGGCAGAGGGTGGAACAGTTTGGAAGGCTCAGAGACAGGAAAATTTGGGAAAGTTTGGAACTTCCTAGAGACTTGTTGAATGGCTTTGACCAAAATGCTGATAGTAACATGGACAATAAAACCCAGGCTGAGATGGTCTCAGATAGAGATGAGGAACTTATTGGGAACTGGAGTAAAGGTCACTCTCACTATGCAAAGGGACTGGGGGCATTTTCTCTCCTGCCCTAGAGATCTGTGGAACTTTGAACTTGAGAGAGATGATATGGGGTATGTGGTGGAAAAAAATTCTAAGCACAAAGACTTCGAGAGGTTACAGAGGATAAAAATTTGGAAAATGTGCAGGCTGACAATGTAGTAGAAAAGAAAAACCCATGTTCTGGAGACAGAGATTCAAGCCTGCTGCAGAAATTTGCATAAGTAATGAGGAGCTGAATGCTAATTACCAAGACAATGGGAAATGTGTCTCCAGGGCATGTCAGAGACCTTCATGGCAGCCCCTCCCATCACAGGCCCAGAGGCCTAGGAGGAAAAAGTGGTTTCCTAGGCTGGGTCCAGAGCACCTGTGCTGTGTGCAGCCTAGGAACTTGCTGCCCTGCATTGCAGCTGCTCCAGCCATGGCTAAAGGTGGCCAAGGTACAGCTCAGCCCCAAACCTTGGCAGCTTCCACATGGTGTTGAGCCTGCAGGTGCACAAAAGTCAAGAATTGAGGTTTGGGAACCTCCCTCTGGATTCCAGAAAATGTATGGAAATGCCTTGATGTCCAGGCAGAAGTGTGCTGCAGGGGTGGGGCCATCATGGAGAACTTCTTCTATGGCAGTGCAGAAGGAAAATGTGGGGTTGGCGACCCCACACAGAGGCCACACTGCAGCACTGCCTAGTGGAGCAGTGAGAAGAGGGTCACCATCCTCCAGATCCCAGAATAGTAGATCCATCAACAGCTTGTACCATGCACCTGAAAAAGCCAAAGACACTCAACACCAGCCCATGAAAGCAGCTGGGAGCAGGGGCTGTACCTTGCAAAGCCACAGGGGCAGAGCTTCCCAAGGCAGTGGGAGCCCACCTCTTGCATTAATGTGACCTGAATGTGAGACATGGAGTCAAGGAAAATCATTTTGGAGCTTAAAGATTTAATAACTGCCCTGCTGAATTTTGGACTCAAATGGGGCCTTTTGCTGCTTTGTTTTGGCCAATTTCTCCCTTTGTAATGGGTGTATTTACCCAATGGTTCTGCACCTCCCCCCCACCATTGTATCTAAAAAGCAACTAGCTTGCTTTTGATTTTACAGGCTCGTAAGTGGAAGGCACTTGCCTTGTCTCAAATAAGACTTTAGACTGTGGACTTTTGAATTAATGCTGAAATGACTTAAGACCTTGCAGGACTGTTGGGAAAGAATAATTGATTTTGAAATGTGACTGCATGAGATTTGGGAGGGGCCAAAGGTGGAATGACATGGTTTGCCTCTGTCCTCACCCAAATCTTACTTTGAATTGTAATAATCTCCATGTTTCAAGGGTGTGGCCAGGTGGAGACAATTGAATTATGGGGGTGGTTTCACCCATATTATTCTCATGGTAGTGAATAAGTCTCATGAGATCTGATAATTTTATACATGGGAATTCCTGCACACAAGCTCTTGCCTGCTGCTATGCAAGACATAAATTTGCTACTCATTCACCTTCCACCATGATTGTGAGGTCTCCCCAGCCATATGGAACTGTGAGTCAATTAAACCTCTTTCATTTATAAATCACCCAGTCTTGGGTATATCTTTATTAGCAATGTCAGAATACACTAATATACCAGATTTTCTTCAAGAGTTTTTATAGGTTTCACATTTAAGTCTTTAATCCATCTTGAGTTGATTTTTGTATATGGTGTAATGAAGGGGTCCAGTTTAAATCTTCTGCATATGGCTGGCCAGTTATCCCAGCACCATTAATTGAATAATGAGTCCTTTTCCTATTGTTTGCTTTTGTTAATTTTGTTGAAGACCAGATAGTTGTGGGTGTGTGGCTTTATTCCAGGGCTCTTTTTCTTTTTCCATTTGTCTATGTGTCTATTTTTTGTACTACTCCTGTACTGTTTGGGTTACTGTAGCCTTGCTGTATAGTTTGAAGTCAGGTAATGTGCTGTCCCCAGCTTTATTCTTTTTCCTTAGGATAACTTTGGCTGTTTGGGCTCTTTTTTGGCTACATACGAATTTAGAATAGTTTTTTTTCTAATTCTGTGAAGAATGTTATTGATAGTTTAATAGAAATAGCATTGAATCTATAAATTGCTTTGGACAGTATGGCCATTTTAACTATCGATTCAACCTACTGATGAGAATGGAATGTTTGTGTCATCTCTGCTTTCTTTTCACAGTGTCATGTAATTCTCATTGTAGAGCTCTTTCACCTCTTTGGTTAGCTGTATTCCATTTCTGTAAAGGCCACTGCCTGACCTGGCTTTTCTACCATTGTCTCCACAGAGTCTAGCAGAGTACCTGGTGTACACTCAATAAATGTTTACTGAAATAAAAAATCTCTTATGTAAAATTATATTACATTGGTTAGGGAATTAGCTGTCTCCTCAAATCAGAGTGCCAATGGAATTTTGTAATAACTTGGAAGTTTTATGATATAGCAAATAGTTTACGATATTAAATCAAGCTATTCTAAAACAGGTTGCTATGGTATTCCTAAGAAAATCATATTTTACTTGAAATTATGCCTACATTATGTAGTAGCAAGAATGTATTTTAGTAGGAAATACTTTGTTCATTCTCAAGAATGTAGTCAACTTTCTGGTACAAAAATCAAGACATTTGGGTTTCAAACTGAAATAGAAACATACCTATCTTTAATAGCCTTCTCTTCTAGCTAAAAAGAAAATATCATCTGAAGTACTTCAACTAAAAAATCAAAAATGAAAGACCCTCCAACATTACTGGAAGCCAGAGAGAACTATAACCATCCTTTTGATTACTCAAATTGGGTACATAAACAGCCCTTGGCTAAAACAGAATTAAGCCTCTGACAACTACAAGAACTTAGAAAGGACTTTGATGTCAAGATGGTTTGATGTTGTACAGCTGACATAGCTGAGACATACACCAAGCTAATTATTTACAGTGAGTTTGAATGAAGAGTTCTAAATAAAATCTAGAAAAATGAAAGACTAGGATCTAGATCAAGATACATTTAATAATAGAAACATCAGCAAAAATTTATAAAATAGTAGAAATTTCCATAATGCTTTATAGAAATGTATCTACTGATTATTGTTCAATTTCTAATGTTTTAATAGCATATTCAATATTTTTTCACAAATATGGGAAAACTAACTTATTTCAATCTTATGCCAGACAGCTGTATCTTTAGCCTACTCTTCAGCTTACCTTACAGTGACTGAGGCACCTCTGTAATCTGCTGGGGTAATACTGTGATCAAAGGTTCATTTATTTTAAGAGTACATAGACATCTTGAAAGTTTATTCTAAATACTGAAATATATAAACTATCAACACAAACATCTTAGATTTGTACTTAGTTATTAAGTCGTCTCAATTCTTCCTTCAAATTGTGAGTATGATAGGAGATTTGTCAAAAGTCAGGGCCACCTCTGCTCAGAGTCCCTTTCATTGGTCACCAATTTGTAAACCAAAACCTATCTGAGACAAGTCTCAATTTAAAAAGTTTATTTTAACAAGTTTAAGGGCATGCCAATGACACAGCCTCAGGAGGTCCTGACGACAGGTGCCCAAGGTGGTTGAGGCACAGCTTGGTTTTACACATTTTAGGGATACATGAGACATCCATTAATATATAATATGTAAGATGTATATTGATTCTGTCCAGAAATGTGGGACAACTCAAACAGTTAGGGGGCTTCCATATCATAGGTAGAAAAGAGAAAAGGATTGCATTCCTTCGAGTTTCTGATTAGCCTTTCATTGAACACACAATTTAGAGGAATAGTCACTTATGCCTTAGGCTGACTTAGTAAAACAATAGGGCAAAGGAAGCCATCAGATATGTATTTGTCTCAAGTGAGCCAAGGAATGATTTTAAACTCTGTATGTCCTTTGTCCATAAGGAATTTCCTTGTGGGCAAATTGTGAGGGAGGTGTGTAGCTTTTTATTTTATTTTTTTAATCTTTGTAGTTATCTTATTTTTTTCTTTATTATTATTATTATTATTATTATTATTATTATACTTTAAGTTTTAGGGTACATGTGCACAATGCGCAGGTTAGTTACATATGTATACACGTGCCATGCTGGTGCGCTGCACCCACTAACTCGTCATCTAGCATTAGGTATATCTCCCAATGCTATCCCTCCCCTCTCCCCCCAACCCACAACAGTCCCCAGAGTGTGATGTTCCCCTTCCTGTGTCCATGTGTTCTCATTGTTCAATTCCCACCTATGAGTGAGAACATGCGGTGTTTGGTTTTTTCTTCTTGCGATAGTTTACTGAGAATGATGATTTCCAATTTCATCCATGTCATATAAACAGAACCAAAGACAAAAACCACATGATTATCTCAGTAGATGCAGAAAAGGCCTTTGACAAAATTCAACAACCCTTCATGCTAAAAACTCTCAATAAATTAGGTATTGATGGGATGTATCTCAAAATAATAAGAGCTATTTATGACAAACCCACAGCCAATATCATACTGACTGGGCAAAAACTGGAAGCATTCCCTTTGAAAACTGGCAGAAGACAGGGATGCCCTCTCTCACCACTCCTATTCAACATAGTGTTGGAAGTTCTGCCCAGGGCAATTAGGCAGGAGAAGGAAATAAAGGGTATTCAATTGGGAAAAGAGGAAGTCAAATTGTCCCTGTTTGCAGACGACATGATTGTATATGTAGAAAACCCCATCATCTCAGCCAAAATCTCCTCAAGCTGATAAGCAACTTCAGCAAAGTCTCAGGATACAAAATCAATGTACAAAAATCACAAGCATTCTTATACACCAACAACAGACAGAGAGCCAAATCATGAGTGAACTCCCATTCACAATTGCTTCAAAGAGAATAAAATACCTAGGAATCCAACTTACAAGGGATGTGAAGGACCTCTTCAAGGAGAACTACAAACCACTGCTCAAGGAAATAAAAGAGGATACAAACAAATGGAAGAACATTCCATGCTCATGGGTAGGAAGAATCAATATCGTGAAAATGGCCATACTGCCCAAGGTAATTTACAGATTCAATGCCATCCCCATCAAGCTACCAATGACTTTCTTCACAGAATTGGAAAAAACTACTTTAAAGTTCATATGGAACCAAAAAAGAGCCCGCATCGCCAAGTCAATCCTAAGCCAAAAGAACAAAGCTGGAGGCATCACGCTACCTGACTTCAAACTATACTACAAGGCTACAGCAACCAAAACAGCATGGTACTGGTACCAAAACAGAGATATAGATCAATGGAACAGAACAGAGCCCTCAGAAATAATGCCACATATCTACAACTATCTGATCTTTGACAAACCTGAGAAAAACAAGCAATGGGGAAAGGATTTCCTATTTAATGAACGGTGCTGGGAAAACTGGCTAGCCATATGTAGAAAGCTGAAACTGGATCCCTTCCTTACACCTTATACAAAAATCAATTCAAGATGGAGTAGTTATCTTATTTAGGGATAGAATGGAGGCAGGTTTGCCCTGTGCAGTTCCTGGTTTGACTTTTCCCTTTGACTTCATGATTTTGGGGTCCTCTTTCACAACGCTTACAAGATACCTGATGTCCTTGCATTGAATCTCCATGTACCACAGCCAGGAAATCGCTAGCAAGTTATTCCGTTCTATATTGTTTCCTATTACATTAAGTTTGCATTTCTCTGGCTGTGTTTTACGGTTTAAAATGTGCTCTATTATAATTCTATAGCCTTCATTTTCACTACAATGTGCTCCTAGTTCTTTTTACATTGATGTGTTATGCGAATTCACCACTCAAGGACTTTGCTTCTGTATTGTTTGTGACATGGTATATAAGTGCAACCCTATTCTGCCTATGCAAATTCCACATTTCCATTGAAGTCCAGATTACATTCCATTCCCTGCTTGAAGGCATCTTCAGTTACTCTGGAGACAAAATATCTCTTTCTTCTCAGAATATGTGCAACACTTAGAATTCATACTATGCAGCTTAGTCCCGAGTTATATTCTATCTCACTTTGTAAGCTATTGTTTCAACCACTGTCTCCCTAATTAGATTTCAAACTTCTTAAGAATACGGAACTTGTATGACATATTCCCTGAATACCTTCTCCCCATATTTTGAAGATTATATAGACAACATAGTAAATATTAACAAATATAGAAAACATTAACAAGTTTCATAATAGAAAACTTGTTAATTGAATACTTACAGCATAAAAAGTAATTTTTGTGATTGTTCATTTAAAAACTATTTTTGCAAAGTTCAATATAATTTTCTTATTAAAAAGTGATTGTTGTAGGCTGTAACAAATATGTTTTGCTTGACCACAATAATGCTTTTACTACCTTCACTGGCAAAATTCTTCTGGAAATATAAAACCTTTTGTTGCAAGAAATTCATTATATGTTCATCTTGAAAAATGTGTAATATAATTTCATTATTACACATTGTTCCCTCTCTAGTCTCTGTTCCCAGTGCAACTCATCCCAAATCCTCCTTCTTTCCCTCCTGCCTGTCCTCTCAGTCCCAACCCCAAGCGTCGCTGAGTCTTTCTAATCTTCCTTTTCTACAGACCCATCTGACCTCTTCCCTCCTCCCCATGCTGCTCCTTACCAGGCCAAGCCAGGTCCCAATTCTTCTTCAGTCTCCACTCCCCCACCCTATAATTCTTTTATCACCTCCCCTCCTCACACCTGGTCCGGCTTACAGTTTCATTCTGCGACTAGCCCTCCCCCACCTTCCCAGCAATTTCCTCTTAAAAAGGTGGCTGGAGCTAAAGGCATAGTCAAAGTTAATGCTCCTTTTTCTTTACCTGACCTCTCCCAAAATCAGTTAGCGTTTAGGCTCTTTTTCATCGAATCTAAAAACCCAGCCCAGTTCATGGCTCGTTTGGCAGCAACCCTGAGATGCTTTACAGCCCTAGACCCTGAAAGGTCAGAAGGCCGTCTTCTTCTCAATAAACATTTTATTTTATTATCTAATCTGCTCCCGACATTAAATAAAGCTCCAAAAATTAAATTCCAGCCCTCAAACCCCACAACAGGACTTAATTAACCTCGCCTTCAAGGTGTACAATAATAGAGTACAGGCAGCCAAGTAGCAACATATTTCTGAGTTGTAATTCCTTACCTCCACTGTGAGACAAACCCCAGTCACATCTCCAGCACACAAGAACTCCAAACGCCTAAACCACAGTGGCCAGGCATTCCTCCAGGCCTGCCTCTCCCAGAAGCTTGCTGCAAGTGCCAGAAATCTGGCCACCAGGCCAAGGAATGCCCGCAGCCTGGGATTCCTCCTAAGCCGTGTCCCATCTGTGTGGGACCCCACTGGAAATCGGACTGTCCAACTCACCTGGTAGCCACTCCCAGAGACCCTGGAACTCTGGCCCAAGGCTCTCTGACTCCTTCCCAGATCTTCTTGGCTTAGCAGCTGAAGACTGATGCTGCCCAATCACCTCAGAAGCTTCCTGGACCATCACAGACGCTTTACGTAACTCTCACAGTGGAAGGTAAGCCCGTCCCCTTCTTAATCAATATGCGGGCTACCCACTCCACATTACCTTCTTTTCAAGGGCCTGTTTCCTTTCCTCCATAACTGTTGTGGGTATTGATGACCAGGCTTAAACCTCTTAAAACTCCCCAACTCTGGTGCCTACTTAGACAATATTCTTTTAAGCACTCCTTTTACTTATCCCCACCTGCCCAGTTCCCTTATTAGGCCGAGATATTTTAACTAAATTATCTGCTTCCCTGACTATTCTTGGGCTACAGCCATGCCTCATTGCCGCCTTTTCCCCCAGTTCAAAGCCTCCTTCACATCCTCCCCTTGTATCTCCCCACCTTAGCCCACAAGTATAGAATACCTCTACTCCCTCCTTGGTGACTGATCATGCACCCCTTACCATCCCATTAAAACCTAATCACTCTTACCCCTCTCAATGCCAATATCCCATCCCACAGCTTGCTTTAAAAGGATTAAAACCTGTTATCACTCGCCTGCTACAGCATGGCCTTTTAAAGCCTATAAACTCTCCTTAAAATTCCCCCATTTTACCTGTCCTAAAACCAGACAAGCCTTACAGGTTAGTTCAGGATCTGCGCCTTATCAATCAAATTGTTTTGCCTATCCACCCCGTGATGCCAAACACATATACTCTCCTATCCTCAATACCTTCCTTCACAACCCATTATTCTGTTCTGGATCTCAAACATGCCTTCTTTACTATTCCTTTGCACCCTTCATCCCAGCCTCTCTTTGCTTTCACTTGGACTGACCCTGACACCCATTAGGCTCAGCAAATTACCTAGGCTGTACTGCTGCAAGGCTTCACAGACAGCTCCCATTACTTCAGTCAAGCTCAAATTTCTTCCTCATCTGTTACCTATCTGGGCATAATTCTCATAAAAACGCCCGTGCTCTCCCTGCTGATCGTGTCCGACTGATCTCTCAAACTCCAACACCTTCTACAAAACAACAACTCCTTTCCTTCCTAGGCATGGTTGGATACTTTTGACTTTAGATACCTGGTTTTGCCATCCTAACAAAACCATTATATAAATTCACAAAAGGAAACCTAGCTGACCCCATAGATCCTAAATCCTTTCCCCACTCCTCTTTCTGTTCCTTGAAGACAGCTTTAGAGACTGCCCTCACCCTAGCTCTCCCTGACTCATTCCAACCCTTTTCATTATCCACAGCTGAAGTGCAGGGCTGTGCAGTCGGAATTCTTACATAAGGACCGGGACCGTGCCCTGTAGCCTTTTTATCCAAACAACTTGACCTTACTGTTTTGCCTAGCCCTCAAGTCTGCATGTGGTAGCCTCCACCGCCCTAATACTTATAGAGACCCTTAAAATCACACACTATCCTCAACTCACTCTCTACAGTTCTCATAACTTCCAAAATCTATTTTCTTCCTCACACCTGACACATATGCTTTCTGCTCCCCGGCTCCTTCAGCTGTACTCAGTCTTTGTTGAGTCTCCCACAATTACCATTGATCCTGGCCTGGACTTCAATCCGGCCTCCCACATTATTCCTGATATCACACCTGACCCCCATGACTGTATCTCTCTGAGCCACCTGACATTCACTCCATTTCCCCATATTCTTCCGTGTTCCTAACCCTGAACACACTTGGTTTATTGATGACAGTTCCACCAGGCCTAATCGCCACTCGCCAGCAAAGGCAGGCTATGCTATAGTATCTTCCACATCTATCATTGAGACTACTGCTCTGCCCCCCTCCACTACCTCTCAGCAAGCCAAACTCATTGCCTTAAGTCAAGCCCTCACTCTTGTAAAAGGACTACACATCAATATTTATACCGACTCTAAATATGCCTTCCATATCCTGCACCACCATGCAAGAGGTTTCCTCACTACACAAGGGTCCTCTATCATTAATGCCTCTTTAATAAAAATGCTTCTCAAAGCTGCTTTACTTCCAAAGGAAGCTAGAGTCATTCACTGCAAAGGCCGTCAAAAGGCATCAGATCCCATCGCTCAGGACAATGCTTATGCTGATAAGATAGCTAAAAAAGCAGCTAGCGTTCCAACTTATATCCCTCACTTTCAGTTTTTCTCCTTCTCATCTGGCCACTCCCACCTACTCCCCCGCTGAAACTTCCACCTATCAATCTCTTCCCACACAAGGCAAATGGTTCTTAGACCAAGGAAAATATCTCCTTCCAGCCTCACAGGCCCATTCTATTCTGTCGTCATTTCATAACCTCTTCCATGTAGGTTACAAGCCACTAGCCCGTCTCTTAGAACGTCTCATTTCCTTTCCATCGTAGAAATCTATCCTCAAGGAAATCACTTCTCAGTGTTCCATCTGCTATTCTACTACTCCTCAGGGATTATTCAGGCCCCCTCCCTTCCCTACACATCAAGCTCGGGGATTTGCCCCCGCCCAGGACTGGCAAATTGGCTTTACTCAACATGCCCCGAGTCAGGAAACTAAAATACCTCTTGGTGTAGGTAGACATTTTCACTGGATAGGTAGAGGCCTTTCCCACAGGGTCTAAGAAGGCCACCATGGTCATTTCTTCCCTTCTGTCAGGCATAATTCCTCGGTTTGGCCTTCCCAGCTCTATACAGTCCTATAACAGACCGGCCTTTACCAGTCAAATCACCCAAGCTGTTTCTCAGGCTCTTGGTATTCAGTGGAACCTTCATATCCCTTACCATCCTCAATCTTCAGGAAAGGTAGAATGGACTAATGGTCTTTTAAAGACACCTCACCACGCTCAGCCAACTTAAAAAGAACTGGACAGTACTTTTACCTCTTTCCCTTCTCATAATTCAGGCCTGTCCTTGGAATGCTACAAGGTACAGCCCATTAAAGCTCCTGTATAGACGCTCCTTTTTATCAGGCCCCAGCCTCATTCCAGACACCAGACCAATTTGGACTGCGCCCCAAAAAACTTGTCATCCCTACTATCTTCTGTCTAGTCATACTCCTATTCACTGTTCTCAACTACTCATAAATGCCCTGCTCTTGTTTGCGCTGCTGGTTTTCACTGTTTCTCCAAGCCACCACAGCTGATATCTCCTGGTGCTATCCCCAAACCGCCACTCTTAACTCCCTCTTAAAGTAAATAAATAATCTTTGCTGGCAAGGCTATGCTGAACCTCCTTAGGCACTCTTTAATTAGATATCCTAGGTCCTCCCAATTCTTAGTCCTTTAATACCTGTTTTTCTCCTTGTCTTATTCCGTTTAGTTTTTCAATTCATACAAAACCATATCTAGGCCATCACCAATAATTCTATACAAATGTTTCTTCTAACAACCCCACAATATCACCCCTTACCACAAAATCTTCCTTCAGCTTAATCTCTCCCACTCTAGGCTCCCACGCCACCCCAATCCCGCTCAAAGCAGCCCTGAGAAACATTGTCCATTATCTCTCCATACCAACCCCCAAAATTTTCGCCACCCCAACACTTTACCACTATTTTGTTTTATTTTTCTTACTAATATAAGAAGACAGGAATGTCAGGCCTCTGAGCCCAAGCTAAGCCATCATATCCCCTGTGACCTGCATGTATACATCCAGATGGCCTGAAGTAACTGAAGAATGACAAAAGAAGTGAAAATGGCCTGTTACTGCCTTAACTGATGATATTACCTTGTGAAATTCCTTTTCCTGGCTCATCCTGGCTCAAAAGCTCCCCCCACTGAGCACCCTGTGACCCCTACCCCTGCCCACTGAGAAAAACCCCCTTTGACTGTAATTTTCCTTTACCTACCCAAATCCTATAAAATGGCCCCACCCCATCTCCCTTAAATGACTCTCTTTTCAGACTCAGCCCGCCTGCCCCCAGTTGATTAAAAAGCTTTATTGCTCACAGAAAGCCTGGAAGCGAGTGAAACAGAAAAGGGAACACTCATGCTGTTGATGGGAATGTAAATTAGTTTAACCTCTATTAAAAACAGTATGATGATTTCTCAAAGAACTAAAAATAGAAATGCCATTTGACCCAGCAATCCCACTACTGAGTATCTACCTAAAGTAAAAGAGCTCACTATATAAAAAAAGACATCTGCACTCATATGTTCATCGTGGTACTATTCACAGTAGCAAAGTCATGGAATCAACCTAAGTGTTCATCAATGTTTGATCAGATAAAGAAAATGTGGTATATGTACACTATGGAATACTACCCATCCATAAAAAGAATGAAGTCACGTCCTTTGCAGCAACATGGATGGATCTGGAGGCCATTATTCTAAGTGAATTCACTCAGAAACAGAAAATCAAATATCATATGTTCTCACTTATAAGTGGGAGCTAAACACTGTCTACACATGGACATAAAGATGAAAATAGTGGACACTGGGGACTGTAAAAATGGGGAAGATGAGAGGGGGGTGAGGATTGAAAAATTACCTATTAGGTGCACTGTTCACTATTTGGGTGATAGGTACATTAGAAGCCCAACCCCCATCATCACACAATATACCTATGTAGCAAACCTGCACCATGTACTCCCTGAATGTAAAAATAATAAAAGTAAAAGTAAACTATTGTTTGAATATCAAATATATGCCAGACAGTGTAATTGATGCTTTAGTGTTTAAAAACTAAAATAAGGCCAGATGTGGTGGCTCACTCCTGTTATTCTGGTGCTTTGGGAGGCGGAAACAGGAGGATCATTTGAGCCTAGGAGTTTGAGACCAACCTTGGTAACATGATGAAACCATGTCTCTACAAAAAATAAAAAAATGAGCTGGGGATGGTGGCACCTGCCTATGGTCTCAGATACTCAGGAGGCTGAGGTGGAAGAATCACCTGAGCCCAGGAAGTTGAGGCTGAAGTGAGCCGTGATCGCATCACTGCACTCCAGCCTGGGTGACAGAGTGACACCCTGTCTCAAAAAACAAACAAAACTAAAATAACACTATCATGTAGAAATTATTATTTCAGTTTTATAGACATTGAGACTTAAAGAAGGTAAATGACTTTCCCAAAGACACTTAAGTTATAGGTGACAAAAGTTGGATTTCAATTGGATGTGTCATTGCTGTTAGTGACACATACTTTATCACATAGGAAACTTATCTGCTACCATCTGGAATTCTGATGCAAATGGAATATTGTTCTGGGTAGATGCCTTAGACTCTCTCTGAAACACAGCCAACTTGATTCTATTTTATTTGGTTTTGAGATACTGAGCCTGAAATATGGAGTAATGGCAGTAAAAATAAAATAAAAAGTAGAGTCTCACTTAAGACAATGACTTGACCCATAGCTTCTTTATTAGATGTTTAGTGAATAAAAACATCCTACTCTGCTCTTGCAAGAAAAGTTGTAGTCTTGTGTTCTACTCATAGGCAAGGTAAGTTAGAAAATTAGACTATGTATCAAAAATTAATAAGGAGGCCTTATTCAATATTATTATCCATTATATTTGTAACTTATTTGTTCTTTGCTACACTGTTTTAAGCTAGGAAAATATATTGATATAGGAATTCCCTAATATTTTGTTGAAAAGCTTGCTTACCTGGTAATGACATGAGAAAGAGAGAAAGAATTCTTTGTAAAAGTAGCATAATATTTGGTAGATCACATACATAAAATTTAAAATACTATGACTGTTTTGCTTAAAGCAATCAAATAAGCAAAAATACTTGTTTGTAAACACAGCATTTTTTACACGTTAGATAGTATTCCTTCTGAGGACAGGAATTGTGATTTTTTAAATTCCTCTGTCTCCTAAAATACTAAGCTGAGCATGGTTACTTTCACATAATAAGCGTGTAAAAGTTTCATTGTACTTAAACATGAGAAATAATATGATCACTTTTACAAGAAATCAATTGATGATGCTTCAATTACATTCTGTGGTCTTTCATTTCTCAAGTGAGTGCATGTCTCACCTCCAACCCCTTCTCCTGGGAGTTACAGTCTCTAGGAAAACAAAATTATCATGACCTTCACAACTCTTCCTTCTCATTTGAAATGTAATGGTAAATAAATAATGACAGTTTATAGCATTAATGAAAATTATGCAGTTTTTCAAGAAATAGACCAAATATATTTAAAAATGAAAAAATTCAGACATGAAGTAACATGCCAGGTGTATCTTTTATCTCCAGTAATTGGAAATGATGAAAAAAGAAACCCTGCTGCTATAATGACAAGAGTTGTTTTTCTGTGCTTCTAACAATGCTTTAGTCTCTAGAGTGCAGGGGCAGCATGTTTGAATAATATCTGTTGATTAATTAAACATACAATGAAATGGCCCTATATTCCCCTTGATGTTTTGCAAACCATTTACTGTTTATTTGTATTTTTTAACCAAAGAAGTGATGCTTTTTTATCTTTGTTATGTCAGTCAATGTGAATGACACCCTGTGTCTAGAGGAACAGGCACTAAAATGTATTAGCTTAGAGTTAAGTAGAAAAGCAACTCTGAAAGTATTGTGCTGTAACAGTGTTAACCTCTGGCACATGATTGTTTGTAATATAATTTTGCTAAGACACTATGAGTCTAGAAGTGTAAAAGTATGCCTATGAGACAGACAAAAACAAAATTATGATTTCAACTTGACTTCAGCAATTGATCATAGTTCTTAAAATCTTTTGAATCTAGGCACATGAAAATAAAGGGTGTCAATTTCCCAAAAAGGCATAAGACAGTATTAACATTTCTCTATAACTGGAAAAATGCAAAAGCCTTCTAGTTCAAAGCATCTCAAAACTAATCATTTGAAACCGAGCAGAAGTAAAGGATTTTTTTTCCTATGGCATTCTTGACATAAATCCTTAATTTCAATGTTTTTCCGTCCTTTCCTAAGGCTTTCTATTGCTGTCCACTCTCTGCTTTCTTCCATTCTCAAGTTATTCTCCTAGTATACTCACTCTATTTTTGGATACACGCAGAGTTTCAGTGAGACACATGCATTGCACATGTCCCTACATTTTCCACTCACAAATTAAATCAATATACTTATCAATTAGAATATTTATTTCACACACACATTATCCAACAAAAAAGTCACAGAATATTAAGACTCTGTGAGGATGTGAACTAAACACTGCGGATATCGAATGTAACACTGTTCATTGGCCCCAAGAAACTCAGTATAATGAGAGTTTGAGATGACTGAAAAACAGGAAGTTATAATACAATAACACGTGTTATAATTGATCTTTTACAAAATGCCATGGGATAATGGAAGAGAGAGTGACTTACTCAGAAGATTGGGAAAGCTCTCTGAGGAAATTTTGTATTTGAGGGAAGTCTCGAGGAATAAGTAGGCATTCAGGCATTCAATAAGTAATAAAAGAGATAAACTGGCATCCCTGGGAAGGGCATAGTGTTTATATAGCAACAGATTTATGGAAAACCCAGCAATTTGGGAGGAATAAGAAGTAGCTCAATTGAGAGCATATGGATTGAAAAAAAGAAGTTGAGGTTTGAGAGGTAGATTCAAATCAGCTCATAAATGTCTGTGGAATTTCACCAAAGAAGTTTGTACTTATCTGTAGACAATGAGAGATCATTTTATGGCACTATGTAAGGTGACCTGCTCAATTTGTGGTAAGGAGATTAGGTAGAGTTTTCATAAAATAAACTGACTCCTATGGAATGCTCTCATAACTCATATAGAAACCCTCATTCCTTACATCAAGGCCAAACATACATGTGTCCAGAAGATTCCAAAGATGTAAACTATATAATGAGAACCCCATGCACTGAAGCAAGCATGATTAGTAGGTATTTGAGGCAAGATTTTTGATCTTCCAGTATTAGTATGAACAGTACACAGCAATTAGCCCCATTATTTATTGCATAAGGCCAACTCTCTAAAGGTTCCTGTTTTTGTTTGCTTATTTTTTCTGGTTGTTTTTAAGAGTAAAGAAGCATAGATTCTCTAGGTGAAAGGATCATTGGAAATCATCTGGACCAATCTTCTGTCAGTATATTAGTTTCTTGTATGTTTGTCTACCATGAGGAAATTAGGCCTCTGATTAAACAGATTCAGCAATGTACAGTAAATGTCTTCTGTGGAAAGTCAATCTATTGTTTGGCAATTCATATCACTGAAAATATTTCTTTTACTGAATCAATGTTTTTTCTGCCTTGTCTGTGACCTACTACTTCTAAATCTGCCATGTAGAGAAAAAAAAAAAGAGTTTAATTCTGTCCTACATAACAATCCTTAAATACTTGAAGGCAACAATCATGTATCTCCTTCATTAGTACCCTACTGTGATGGTTAATTTTAAGTGTTAACTTGACTGGATTAAGAGATATCCAAATAGCTGGTGTAGCATTACCTTGGGATATGGCTGTTATAGTATTTCCAGAAGAGATTGACATTTGAATCAGTGGAATGAGTAAGCAATATCTGCCCTAACCCAATGTGGGTGGGCACCATCAATCTGCTGAGTGCCTGGATAGAACAAATGGGCACTTCATTCTTTTTCTTCTGGAGTGGAGACACCCCTTTTCACCTGCGTTTGTACATCAGGACTCTAAATTCCCAGGTCTTTAGACTTTAAGACTCACACCAGCAGCCTCCCAGTTTCTCAAGCCTTCAACCTCAGACTGATAGTTATACCATTGGCTTCCAGGGTTCTCAGGCCTTTGGATTTGGACTGAGATAAGCTACTGGCTTCCGTCATTCGCCAGCTTGCAAAAAGCCTATCATGGGACTTCTTAGCCTCTATAATTGCATGAGCCAATTTTCCTAATAAATTTCTATCTATCTATCTATCCGTCTGTCTGTCTGTCTGTCTGTCTGTCTGTCTATCTGTCTGTCTATCTATGTAGCTATCTATCTATCTACCTGTCTGTCTCTGGTTCTGTCTTCTGGAGAACCCTGACTAATACACTTACTATATTTAATCACATACACCCTACTACAATCTGTTAAAACTAATCAGTTGGATTTTTTTTGCTGGATTTTTTTAGGCTCAGGAGTCAAAGTGAGGAATACTTATTTACCTACACAGTGCAGCAATAAATTTGCATGAGCATATTCATTACTACTTTTAAATACAGTGGTTCACCCTCCTTTCAGAAAAATCCTGGAAATTTGTGACATTTGGTATTCATTCGTTTCTTTGCTATCATCCTAGAGTAGATAATTAAGAAATAATTGTGTAAGATGAACCATCTTATGCACAATTCCAAAACCTAACACCAGCAGGGTGAAAGGAAAGCATATTTTTCAGTTGTTCATGTTTGATGTCCCATGCAGAGCAGGATATCTGAATGATACACATATCTGCAGGGGTTTGATTATTATTCTGTATAAATTAACTTTCATTTAAAATTTATAAAAATAAGGCATGAGGTATTTTTTTTCATGTGTTCGAAACAATTACATTAAACCACTTAAGCAATATGGCATCAAGTCATGTTTCTAAATATTTAAATTGGAAATCTACAGATGACAAAACTAGAAATTAGAATTAAACTCTTACAGAGGAAATGATCCAGATGGACCATTAAGCCATTAGCGAGCTATATAAGGATGAAAATGAGGAGAAATGCAATAGAACAACCCACTCCCATAATACAGCAAATTAAAATGCTAATAACAGTTCAGGCAACATTTAGCTGGTCAAACTCTCTTAAATCCATTGAAACTTCATATATGTGTGCTAAGATACAGAGAAAGACTCATGCTGATATGAATCATAGAAATAGAAAGAGAAGGTCCAGTTGAAGCAAATGAAACTGTATTAAGAAGTCCAAAGCTCATTGATGCACAAATTGCATTTTAAGTGTTAGATAATATCAGACTGATCATTTTGCCTTATTTCATCAACTCAACTCCTATTGATATGAATACTACCTACTTCATCAACCGTCTAAGAAGGAGGATGAAGAGCCTTGGCAGATTAGAAATATAAATTAAACAATGCCAAATCTATTGTTAACAGGATTATTTCTCTTTTCTCACACTAAAAATCTTGGCATATTATTTCTTTCAGACACTGGGGTTGATTTCTTTGAGTTATAGCAAAAACCAAACCACTATTAATCCCTTTTGCTGTAATGAGACACTAACAAATAGAGCTTAAAGGTGAGTTTAAGGCCAAACCTGTCAGCTACTGGTTCAGCTGTTCTTTGAAACAAGTTGATATCATTTACCTATGGCTCTGTCAATTAGATCTAATCTTGCAGTTAAACTTGGTAATGAAGATTACACAATTAGCACTCTCCACACAACTCAGAGAACATTGTTCATGTGTGTTCTAACAACTTCCTTGAAGCAGGTGTGGAACAGAAACAGAGAAAGAGACATAGAGACACATAGGAGACACACTGATAAAGTAGAGTGCCAGAAAAATACTTCCCACCCAATGTTTTGCATATAGAAGGTGCTCAATAAACATTTGTTAAATTATTCAATTATACTAAATTAAGAAGCTTTAAAATAAAGTTTTAACAGAATTTTCAATTTTACATTCTACTGAGGGGTCAAGAAAATCAGAAACTGTCTGTGCCTCCATCCATCACTACAAAATCCACTGTCCAAGGAGTTTGCCATGGAGACAGAATCCTAGCTATGTATGCCCTCAAAGCACCAACCTAATGGGAACTGGGCTGATTCACTACATGACTATTAAGCATAGCCGATGACATTAGAAAGTGCTGTTCAGGGGTATTTTCATTAAAATGGACAAAAATATATACTAAAATGCTTGCGGTAGGGGGAAGAAAATCTGCATTGCGGAAATGATTTAAATACCACAGTTCATAAATTATCTCTTTTATACTAGTTATTGATTCTTGTCAATGAAAATGACTACGGGTTTTATTGCAGACAAAAAATGCAAAAGAAAAGCTTGAATTTCTGTTTAAAAATCAAGGCCAGAATTTAAAATAATAATAAAATTATTTCAATTCTCTGTTATAGAATTTTTTTAAAAAAACCAGCTCATAGCTCATATTCAGGAAAAAGGCCTTTCAAACAATAACTTCTGAAAAGTTTCAGGTATTGTCTTATCTGTCCAAAATTGTGAAAGACAAAATATATTATAGTGCAAGAAACATCTTTCTTGAGATACTTTTGTCTTGTTTATTCCATTTTCTCACTCAGAATTTGGATAAAATGTATTCATTTATTCATTAAAAATAATTGAGCTTTTCAGCATCACTTATAAAGTATTGATGATAAAAAATGTTTAACTTAAATTTAATCAAACCTTTAGATCTAACTTTTAGTTAACAGGAAATAGAAAGAATAGAGGAGTAAGTAAAATGTACCACATAGAAAACGTCAAATCCAGAATGTGAGACAATCTATAGAACAAGATTTCTGGTTCTGTATCATAAAACCAATCATGAAAGAAGTCCAATATCATGAAAAAACTGGGGAATCTATTTTAGATTATGATATTAAGAAGATATAACAACCAAATACAATCTGTGAATAGTGGTTGGATTCCAGTTTGTTTGTTTGTTTGTTTGTTTGTTTGTTTGTTTGTTTTTTAGAGCCAGAGTCTCTCTGAATCACCCAGGCTGGAGTGGAGTGGCATGCTCATGGCTCAATGCAGCCTCAAACTCCTGAGCTCAAGCCATGCTCCTGCCTCAGTCCCCAGAGTACTTTGAACTACAGGTACACATCGCCATGCCCAGCTAGTTGTTTTCTTTGTAGAGACAGTGTCTCACTGTGTATTCCAGGCTGGTCTCAAAACCCCTGATCTCAAGTGATCCTCCATCCTTGCCCTCCTAAAACATTGGGATTACAGGGGTAAGCCACCACACCTGGTCTCTTTGTTGTTTAATTAAAAAAAAATAAGACCAATTTTAAGGCCAACTGGGGAGTATTTAGATATAGACTGGATAATAGATAACATTAGAGAATTAGTGTTAATTTTCTTAGAAGAAATAATAAAACTCAAGCTTTTAAGGACATGAATGTAAAGTAATTAGGGGAGAACTATTAAGATGTAGGTAGCTCATATTCAAATGGTTCAGTAAGGTACATAAACACAGATGGAAAGAAAGCAACTGTAGCAAAACACTTACGATTGGTCAATTTAAATAATGTTTGTGCTCATTGTACTATTTTCTGCTTAAACATTGCCATAATAGTAAAAATATAAAAAATAATAGTTTAATTAGGAAAATCATATATGGATATATACACACAAATATGCATATATACACATGCATATATGCATACATTTTGTATGTGTACTTTGTGCCACATGCTGTTCTAGATACTGGGAATAACAATAAGGACAAGACATTTACTGTCCCTGTCATCAAGTGTGTCCAATGAGAATCAGTGTCAAAGGCCCAGAAACAAATAAAAATTGCTTTAAATAAATTTATTTAAATAATTTGTACACCATAAAATTTACAAGTTGTAAAAGTAAAGCTAGGTATGTTTTGGTAAATTTACAGAGTTTTACATTTATCACTTCAATTCAATTTTAGAACATTTCCATCACACTGATAAAACCCCTCATGTCCAACTGCAATTAATCTCTGATTCCACCTCCAGCCCCAGGCAACACTAATTTACTTTCTGTCTCTATAGAATTTCTGGACATTTTAAACAAAAGAAATTATACAGTATATGAACATTTGTATCTGGCTTCTTATCATGTTTTTGAGACTTATTCATGTAATGGCATGCATTAATACTTCATTTCTTTTTTGGCTAAATAATAGTTCATTGTGTAAATACACCACATTTTGTTTATCCATTCACCAGTTTATGGACATCTGGATTGTCTCAACTTTGGGACTCTTGTGAATAGTGTTGCTATTGACGTTCATGTACATTTCTTTGTATAGAGATGTTTTCATTTTTCTAGGTTAACTAGGAATGGAGTTGTTCCATGTAATATTATTTAATTTTACTTGTCATCACCGAATGGGCTCATAAACAAAGTGGCCATGCTGTCAGAGATGGAGGCTGTATATTAGTTCAGCAACATGGACTCCCATTCAGCAAGGCTGACCTGGCTACTGCTACTACTCAGTGTCTAATTTGCCATTAGAAGAAACCAACATTTGTTCTCATTATGACACCATACTCCAGGGATATCAGCCAGCTACCTGGTGGCATGTTGATGACATTAGACTACTTCCATCATGGAAGTGGCAGTGTTTTGTTCTTGGTAGAAGAGACACTTACTCTGGGTATGGATTTGCCTTCCCTGAAAGGAATGCTTCTGCCAAAATTACCATCCATGGACTTATATAAGATATCTTTTATCATGGTATTCCACACAACATTGCTTCTGAGCAAAAGAAGTGTGGCTGTGGGCCCATGCTCATGGAATTCACTGGTCTTACATTGTTCCTCACCATCATGAAGGGGCTGGTTTGATAGAACGGTAGAATACCTTTTGAATATGCAGCTACAGAACCAGCTAGGCTGCAACATCTTGCAGGACTGGAGCAGGTTGTCCAGGAGGCTGTGTATGTTCTGAATCAGTATCTAATGTATGGCGCCCTTTCTCTCATAGCCAGAATTCATGGGTCCATGAATCAAAAAGGAAACCAAGGAGTAAAAATCAGGAAGCACCACACATTATTACACTCAGTGACCCACTAGGAAAGTTTTTGTTTCCTATTCCCATGACCTTATACTCTGTTGGCCCAGAGGTCTTAGCTCCAAAAGGAGGAATGATTTTACCAGGAGATACAGCAATAATTTCATTGAACTGGAAGTATAAATTGTCACCTGGACAACATGGGCTCCTCATGCCTCTGATTCAAAAGGCAAAGGAGTTACTATACTAGCTAGGGTTATTGGGCCTGACAACCAAAGGGGAAATCGGACCACTATTCCATAACGTAAGTAAGAAACAGTATGTCTGTAAAACAGGAGATCCTTAGGTTGTCTCTTAATTTTATCATGACCTGTGATTAAAGTAAATAAAAACTGCAACAACCCAATCCAGTCAGTACTACTAATGGCCCAGTCTTTGGAAATGGTTCAAATCATACCATCAGGTTAAGAACCATGACCAGCTGAAGTGCTTAAGAAAGGCAAAGAAAATACAGAATGTATAGTAGAAAAAGGTAACTATAAACATAAAACATGACTATATGGCCAGTTACAGAAACAAAGACTGTAATTATCCTATTTTCTCCTTGTTATGAATCTGTTCATATGTGTTGGGTGCCAAATATTGTTTGATTTCTTCCCTCTCCTATTCCCTTATCATGTAACCCGAGATATACTGACTTTATATCATAGTATTAAAATATAGTACATTTTACATCATAGTATTTAACTTATGGGATATCAAGTAGAAGAGTAAACATCACTCAAGAACTTTACCTTCTCTTCTGGGGAAGATGTTAGTGCATTTTTCTGTTGAATTATGTGTGGAGAAACTATCACTTTGTCATTGTTTTCATTTGGAAATTAAGTATAGCTTAAGGATAGGCTTAGGGGTCTGTAGTCGACAAGGGGTGGTCAGCTGGGGATAGTTAAGTTTATGTGTCAACCTGAATGGGCCCTGAGGTAGTCAGATATTTGGTCAAACATTATTCTGGGTCTTTGAGGGTGTTTCTGAATGAGATTAACATTTGAATTGGTAGACTTAGTGTTATGGGATCTTTGCGGTGTTGCTTTTCTGGCCAGAAATCTCTGTGGCCAGTGGTGCCTTTGCCTGAGTTTTGCTTAGGGTCCACTGGTGTCATTCCACCCACTTGGCCTGGCAGGCTGCACTTGGCTCACGCTACCGGCTTGGATCTCATGCCTGCCAAGGGCAACAAAGGCATGGAGTAGGGGGGTTGTGAGAGCAACTGTGGGTTCCAGTCACTGTGCAGTCAGACATGCTGGCTGCTGCCACTGGGTGGGCAGCTCCAGGTGCCGGCATGGGCACCAGGTCTCTGTGAGGCTGTGGCTAGATCAGGCTCACTGCAAGCAGCTTCCATGTCTGGCACTGGGGAATGCAGTGGCGCCCAAAGCTTGGAGATGCCAGGAACCACAGGGCCCCAAAGAGGGAGTCATAGCCCTGGCTCTGGGAGCTCCCACGTCTGGGGTCCCAGAAGGGCCGCAGCTCTTCTCTTTACCCACAACACGGCAAGCATGTTGCATGTTCCAGCCCTGCTTATGTTACAGCTCTTTTAGCCCTGCCATTCTACAGGTCCTGAGTTCTTGTCCTGCAACAAGGAAGAATGAGGTACACGGACAAGTGGAGGGTGATCAAGATGAAGAGGAGCTCCACTGAGTGATAGAACAGCTCAGAAAAAACCCGCAGTGGGTAGCTCCTTTCTGCAGCTCATCATCCTGACATCGCTGCAGCTCTCAGCAGAGAGGAGGCCCTGGAGTGGGTAGCTCCTCACTGTTGGAGCAGTCACTGACAGGAAGGAGAAGCCAGGCAGTGGGAATAGGCATTCCAAGCCTGTGAGGGCAGAGGGGGCCTTCCTGTGCCTCCAGAGCACAGAGATACCCAGGTCCTCAGCCGCAGCTTGGGCAGCTGCAGTGGCACCTGGGGAGCTCCCACCCCAACTTGGAAGGGGTGGTGCTCCCACTTGTCCCTGGCTCCCAGCAGCTCCATGGATTGTGCAGCCCTGGCTGTGCCTCCATGCTGCAGCCAACGTAATGGCAGTGGACACTCTAGATGGCCCACCACTGCCATTATTAGTAAAGTATATTGCCTTTCTTAATGTGAGTGACCACATCCAAACAGTTGAAAGCCTGAATAGAACAAGAAACCTGGCCTTCTCTTGAGTAAGAGCAGATTTCTCTTGCCTTAATGCCTTTGAGATGAGACATCAATCTATTTCCTAATTTGGGACTTGAACTGAAACACTGGCTCTTCCTTGGTCTCAAGTCTACCAGCCTTCAGGCTGGAACTACACCATCTGCTATCCTGGTTCTCAGACTTTCTGACTTGAACTGTAAATATACCATTGGCTTTCCTGTTTTTCAAGCTTACAGACTGCATCAGAGCATGGGACTTCTCAACCTTCATAATTATCTGAGCCACTTCCCCTCGTGTGTGTGTGTGTGTGTGTGTGTAGGTATATGTATACCATTGATTCTATGTATCCTGTTGCTTTCAGATTGCAGACAGCAGACTGTGGGATTTCTCAGCCTCTATAAGTGAAATCCTCAAACTGAATCTCTGAGTATTGTTTCCATTTCTCTGGAGAACTCTCACTAATACAGATGGCTATGCTATGACTACCTATGGCAGAGGCAATATAGATAATTTCATGATTTCTAGCTAGATGGATACACCATTTTCAAGTCTTTTAGTGCCAGGAATTCCAAATTTTCAGTCTTTCAGTTACAGGAATTCAAAAATTGCCACCACATACACTGTTACCTGAAGTACAACTTGTATTATATAAAGAATTCATATTTTTCTTCTTTGTAAGAATAATATTCTGACATATCTTTCAAAATATTCCTTAAAATATGATTTATCAATATACATTTCAATCATTGGTCATTCATTGCAATGCACTATAGAGAAGTATTTAAGAGAAAAGCCTCTGGAGTCATGCTTAATGATATCCTTTGGATTTGTGTCCTTGCCCAAATCTCATGTTGAATTGTGAGCCCCCACGTTGGAAGAGGGTCCTGCTGGGAGGTGACTGGATCATGGGGGTGGATTTCCCCCTTGCTATTCCCATGACAGCGAGTTAATTCTCATGAGATCTGGTTGTTTAAAGGTGTAGAGAACCTCCTACTGCTCTCTCTTCCTATTGCTTTTGCCATGTAGGATGTGCCTCCTTCCTCTTCACCTTCTGCCATGATTGTAAGTTTCCCGAGGCCTCCCAAACCGTGCTCACTGTACAGCCAGTGGAACTGTGAGTCAATTAATCCTCTTTTCTTTGTAAATCACCCAGTCTCAGGTAGTTCTTTATAGCAATGTGAGAATGGACTAATACACTTAATTAGTTTGAATTTATTTTTTCTACTTTTATCTGTGTGATCTTTGACAAGCTACCTTAGTGTTCTGTGTCACAGTTCTCACATGTGTAAAAATGGCATATAAAAATGAATATGACACTTTGGGCACATTTCAAGTGCTCAGTAAATAATAGTCATCATAATTATTAATCTTTATCTTATTTCTCATTTCTTTGTCTTCATCAAAGGAGATCTGTATATATTTGTAGATTAAACTTTTCAAAATAATTTAATGGCCTGCTGTCAATTCTAACATGACCAATTGCCTCTTATCTAAATCTGATCTCTAATGTAAGTCCAAAATAATCCACTAAAAAGAAGACATTTTTCTGCAAAGCTCAAGGATCACCAATTTCTACATTAAATTGTCAAATCTATGTTATCACTTTGTATCAGAAGTTATTCCTCTACATGTTCTGTTACTGAAATTAGAATAGAAAAGAACAAAAGAGAAATAAAATATTCAACCAAATGGTTCTCTCACTAACCCCCACCCCCATAATTCAATGCCAAAATCAAAAGAAACCAAAGCTTAAGTGATATTTCCATCAGACCTAACATTTTAAAAAGGAACAAGATGCAGAAACAAACACTTTGAATTAATTAGCTGTTGTACTATTAGATAAATAACTCTGAGCTAAGTGATTATAAGTCAAACTTTGTAACAAGTACATTTCGACAGCCTTTCGTTACTAGCTCTGGGTAATAGAACCTTTACTATAGTGAAAGGTAAACTAGGCCAGTTGCGGTTGCTCATGTTTGTCATCCCAGCACTTTGAGAGCCAAGGCATGAAGATTGCTTGAGGTGAAGGGTTCAAGGCCGGTATGAGCAATATAGGGAGACCCTGTCTCTAAAAAAGTAAAGTTAAAATTTAGTTGGGCATGGTGATGCTCACCTGTAGTTCCAGCTATTCGTGAGGCTGAGTGGGGATGATGTCTGAAGCTCAGGAGTTTGAGGCTATGACTGTGCCACTGCATTCCAGCCTGGGTGACGGAGAGAGACTCTATTTCAAAAAAAACAAAAACAAAAACAAAAAAGATCAACAAATGCTTCCCCTACAAATTTCCATTTTTTGTAACCTTCATTCAATAATAATCAGAGAAGTGTAGTTTAATTTTATTGAAACAACACCTTTTTATTTTTTATTACTGTTGTATGACATAGTGTTAAGCAAAAATATCCACCATAAATCCCCAAACCAGATTTTCAAACATGCCTTCCTTTAAGTATGTATGTTCCAAGTCTTCATGCAATTTTATTCAGATTGAAAAGCAGTATTTATCTACAAACTCTAAAGAAAAAAAACTTATATATTAATTAAATTCTATATGCACTAGATTTATTTATTCTTATTTTGGTATTGAAACCCTCTTAGAAGAAAGTCCTTGGGCTTGGAAAAAAATTTTAAAGTGGAGTTTTGCAGTTTGAAAACAGCTTTGAAGCATGTAGAAGTCCCAACAGAAGACTTAGTGAGATTTCAATAGACACACGTAAGTGTATTTTGCTGTAATTCAATGTCCCCTTAGGTCATTAATTTTTGTAAAGTTTAAAATTAAAGGTAAAAGAAATAGTAGGATAATGAGGCCATGGCCTTACAAAGCAGGGTAGAAGATGGAACAAAAAACATTTACATAAATAAACATTTTGGACAGCCTTTATGATCTCATGAAAAAAAAGAAGGAAAGGAGTATGGACTTGAAAAACTCTAATATGCATGTAAGTAAAAAAAAAAATCCTTCATACTGTATAATTGTAAAAAACATAGTATAGGTTTAGTGGAGTTATAACATCATTTGTAATTTAAGGTTCAGTAGCTGGCTCATATGTGTATGCATATAAACATGTATGCAGAGTATTGAGAGGTTATGTGACAAAAAGATGAGATTTGAGTTTGAAAGGCAAATTTAACTTTTAAATAGAAAAGAAAATATTCCAAAGTTTATATAATAAACATCAGACAATGAATTCACAGTAAAGTGTCTTGCAACAAATTTACCATCTTGGTCTACACCCAAATCTCAAATATCTATGTATCTTCCTTCTTAGCACCACATTTAGAATGAATCAGCTGAAGCTAGAGGCAGACACATTGGAAAAAATACAGAGAGTTGTCTGACAGCAAAATAAGTGGTATCAACACTATTTGAGTTGTCCATAATGTACTAATTCAAGACACTCAGCTATCATGAGCTATTTAGTTTAGGGGAAAATGGTTCTTCCCACTGTCACAGCTTCTGAGGTCATGATTTATATTACAAGCACAATCTTGGCTGTTTGCAATGAAGATTATATCATGCCTAGGAAAATGTGTTTTAAATGGTTAAAAAAAGTCATACATTTACAAAAAGAAATATTTAAAAGTATTTAAATAAGTTCATTCAAGTTTTGGGGAAAATTCACTTATGAAAAACAATGTCCTAGAGCTGCTGTACACTATACACACAGGTATTTGACAATTTGCCTCCTGCTCACCCACTCCGTCAATTGGTACAGAAAAGCCATCGTGATTTATTCAACTCACAAAATCACCTCTTCAGCCTCTCTTTTTCTTCAGGAAGTTGTGTCCTCTTTAGCAGTGTGTCAATAAAGCCAAGTGCTACCTGTGCCACTGCATTAGAAAGGAGAATTTAATTTGTAAAAACTCATTGATTTGCTCCTAGTCAATAGGGTAGACTGAGCTGACACAGCAGGACACACTCTCATCCTGCCCACCTCTCACTCAAAACACTTAGAAATGTTTGATAAAAGAAAACAAAATAATTTTGGGATATATAACTGAATTTGACATAAAGAAAATGAAATATTGTGATGCCAGAGATGACAAAGGAAATAAATGAGAAAAGTAACAAAATCCCAAGCTAAATTTCAGATCTGAATCAGGTGTACACCATAATGCTTCCGGTCCTGAGGATCTGTCACTCTCTTGACAGATGATACTTAGGCTACCAGCCCCATTTCTACAAAGAGCTGGAGCTAGGCTTCAGGTGGCAAAATAGTTATCTTCCTTCCAGAAATCAAAACCCCACATGTGCTTGGTTGTGGGGACTGATGTCACAGGACCCATAAGGCATGGGACTCAAACCAAAACATGCATTTACAAATTTGATTCTTGATTTCATGTGTTGCAAATATTTTATTCCACTCTGTGCCTTGAATTTTCCTTGGTGGTGTTTTTACATGAAAAGTTCTGATTTAATATAATCTAATTGTCATTTTTTTTCCATTATGGTGATAATAAAGAAAGAGAATCATGCCTGCTCCCAGTTCACGAAAGAGAATGTTGCCTATTCCCAGTTCATGAAAATATTTTTATATGCTACCTTATGTAATGTTTCATCTATTACATTTAGAATGACAATCCACCTGGAATTAATTTTTATGTGTGTTCAAAAGCAGGAGTCAATCTAGCATGTATATTGGAAAAAAACTTCTATAAGTTAATAAGAAAAGACAGGTAATAAAATAAAATGGACAAGATACTTGAACAGTCATTTCAGAAAAGGAAATATTCAAATGACCAATCAATCAGCATATGAAAATGTGATTGACATTACTACGCATCAGGAATATGAAAATTAAAATCACAACTACACATACATCAGACTCCATGTACATCAAAATGGCTAAAATTTGAAACAGGCAATAATACTCTAAAGTTGGGGTTGCTTCCTCTGTCACATACTGCTTGTGAGAGGACGAAAAGTAAATTCTTAAAACCACTATATAAAATTGTTTGGTAATATTAACTAAAATTTAACATACACAGAACCAGGGACACAAAATTCCATTCCAAACTAAATATCTAAAATTGTGTGTGTGTGTGTTCATGAGGGTAACAATCCAATTGTTCTTTAACTGAAAAATAAATTATGCCATATTCATACAGTAAAATACAACAGTGAAAATACATGAACTGCTATATGCAACCACATGGATAAATACTATAGCCATAATACTGAACAGAAAAGCTAGACATAAAATGCATACATAAGGATTTCATTTATATAAAATTATACAAAATTATAATATTATAACTCAGGGTATAACTCAGGGTTATTATAATATATAATATATAATTATATAAATATTATAATTTATTATATATTATAATATAATTTATATAATTATATAATTATATAAAAATTATATAAACTATATAGTATATATATAATTATAATATTATAACTCAGGTTATATTTTGTATTGTCTTATTTTGCTTTGTTTTGTTTAGAGAGGAGAGGGAAGGAAAGTTGTTAGGTATCAGTAATGTTCGTTGTTTTGACTTGATTAGTGGATACCTATATGTGATTATAGTATAACTCACTGAACTGTACACTTAATATTTTGCATTTTTTTCTGATTGTGTTTTGTATTTCAACAATAAAATTTATTTTAAAAAATTTGATTTTTTTTGTTTTTTTATTATTATTATACTAAGTTTTAGGGTACATGTGCACAACGTGCAGGTTTGTTACATTTGTATACATGTGCCATGCTGGTGTGCTGCACCCATTAACTCGTCATTTAGCATTAGGTATATCTCCTAATGTTATCCCTCCCCACTCCCACTACCCCACAACAGTCCCCAGTGTGTGATGTTCCCCTTCCTGTGTCCATGTGCTCTCATTGTTCGATTCCCACCTATGAGTGAGAACATGCAGTGTTTGGTTTTTTGTCCTTGTGATAGTTTGCTGACAATGATGGTTTCCAGTTTCATCCATGTCCCTACAAAGGACATGAACTCATCATTTTTTATGGCTGCATAGTATTCCATGGTGTATATGTGCCACATTTGCTTAATCCAGTCTATCGTTGTTAGACATTTAGCTTGGTTCCAAGTCTTTGCTATTGTGAATAGTGCTGCTATAAACATACGTGTGCATGTGTCTTTATAGCAGCATGATTTATAATCTTTGGGTATGTACCCAGTAATGGGATGGCTGGGTCAAATGGTATTTCTAGTTCTAGATCCCTGAGGAATTGCCACACTGACTTCCACAATGGTTGGACTAGTTTAAAGTCCCACCAACAGTGTAAAAGTGTTCCTATTTCTCCACATCCTCTCCAGCACCTGTCGTTTCCTGACTTTTTAATGATTGCCATTCTAACTGGTGTGAGACGGTATCTCATTGTGGTTTTGATTTGCATTTCTCTGATGGCCAGTGATGATGAGCATTTTTTCATGTGTTTGTTGGCTGCATAAATGTTCTCTTTTGAGAAGTGTCTGTTCATATCCTTCGCTCACTTGTTGATAGGGTTGTTTGTTTTTTTCTTGTAAATTTGTTTGAGTTCATTGTAGATTCTGGATATTAGCCCTTTGTCAGATGAGTAGGTTGCAAAAATTTTCTCCCATTCTGTAGGTTGCCTGTTCACTCTGATGGTAGTTTCTTTTGCTGTGCAGAAGCTCTTGAGTTTAATTAGATCCCATTTGTCAATTTTGGCTTTTGTTGCCATTGCTTTTGGTGTGTCAGACATGAAGTCCTTGTCCATGCCTATGTCCTGAATGGTATTGCCTAGGTATTCTTCTAGGTTTTTCATGGTTTTAGGTCTAACATTTAAGTCTTTAATCCATCTTGAGTTAATTTTTGTATAAGGTGTAAGGAAGGGATCCAGTTTCAGCTTTCTACATATGGCTAGCCAGTTTTCCCAGCACCGTTTATTAAATAGGAAATCCTTTCCCCATTGCTTGTTTTTCTCAGGTTTGTCAAAGATCAGATAGTTGTAGATATGCGGCATTATTTCTGAGGGCTCTGTTCTGTTCCATTGGTCTATATCTCTGTTGTGGTACCAGGACCATGCTGTTTTGGTGACTGCAGCCTCATAGTATAGTTTGAAGTCAGGTAGCATGATGCCTCCAGCTTTGTTCTTTTGGCTTAGGATTGACTTGGTGATGCGGGCTCTTTTTTGGTTCCATATGAACTTTAATGTAGTTTTTTTTCCAATTCTGTGAAGAAAGTCATTTTTAGCTTGATGGGGATGGCATTGAATCTGTAAATTACCTTGGGCAGTATGGGCATTTTCACGATATTGATTCTTCCTACCCATGAGCGTGGAATGTTCTTCCATTTGTTTGTATCCTCTTTTATTTCATTGAACAGTGAAATTGTAGTTCTCCTTGAAGAGGTCCTTCACATCCCTTGTAAGTTGGATTCCTAGGTATTTTATTCTCTTTGAAGCAATTGTGAATGGCAGTTCACTCATGATTTGGCTCTCTGTCTGTTGT
The DNA here is from genome assembly GCF_029281585.2 of Gorilla gorilla gorilla. Taxonomy (NCBI): domain Eukaryota; kingdom Metazoa; phylum Chordata; class Mammalia; order Primates; family Hominidae; genus Gorilla; species Gorilla gorilla. The sequence goes on from NC_073247.2 coordinate 138,935,142, forward strand.
TGGTGTATAAGAATGCTTGTGATTTTTGTACATTGATTTTGTATCCTGAGACTTTGCTGAAGTTGCTTATCAGCTTGAGATTTTGGGCTGAGATGATGGGGTTTTCTACATATACAATCATGTCATCTGCAAACAGGGACAATTTGACTTCCTCTTTTCCTAATTGAATACTCTTTATTTCCTTCTCCTGCCTAATTGCCCTGGCCAGAACTTCCAGCACTATGTTGAATAGGAGTGGTGAGAGAGGGCATCCCTGTCTTGTGCCAGTTTTCAAAGGGAATGCTTCCAGTATTTGCTCATTTAGTATGATATTGGCTGTGGGTTTGTCATAGATAGCTCTTATTATTTTGAGATACATCCCATCAATACCTAATTTATTGAGGGTTTTTAGCATGAAGCGTTGTTGAATTTTGTCAAAGGCCTTTTCTACATCTATTGAGATAATCATGTGGTTTTTGTCTTTGGTTCTGTTTATATGTTGGACTACATTTATTGATTTTGGTATGTTGAACCAGCCTTGCATCCCAGGGATGAAGCCCACTTGATCATGGTGGATAAGCTTTTTGATGTGCTGCTGGAATCAGTTTGCCAGTATTTTATTGAGGATTTTCGCATCAATGTTCATCAAGGATATTGGTCTAAAATTCTCTTTTTTGGTTGTGTCTCTGCCAGGCTGTGGTATCAGGATGATGCTGGCCTCATAAAATGAGTTAGGGAGGATTCCTTCTTTTTCTATTGATTGGAATAGTTTCAAATGGAATGGTACCAGCCCCTCTTTGTACCTCTGGTAGAATTTGGCTGTGAATCCATCTGGTCCTGGACTTTTTTTGGTTGGTAAGCTATTGATTATTGCCTCAATTTCAGATCCTGTTATTGGTCTATTCAGAGAGTCAACTTCTTCCTGGTTTAGTCTTGGGAGGATGTATGTGTCGAGGAATTTATCCATTTGTTCTAGATTTTCTAGTTTGTTTGCGTAGAGGTGCCTGTACTATTCTCTGATGGTAGTTTGTATTTCTGTGGGATTGGTGGTGATATCCCCTTTATCATTTTGTATTGCGTCTATTTTATTCTTCTTTCTTTTCTTCTTTATTAGTCTTGCTAGCGGTCTATCTATTTTGTTGATCTTTTAAAAAAACCAGCTCCTGGATTCATTAATTTTCGAAGGGTTTTTTGTGTCTCTATTTCCTTCAGTTCTGCTCTGATCTTAGTTATTTATTTCTTGCCTTCTGCTAGCTTTTGAATGTATTTGCTCTTTCTTTTCTAGTTCTTTTAATTGTGATGTTAGGGTGTCAATTTTAGATCTTTCCTGCTTTCTCTTGTGGGCATTTAGTGCTATAAATTTCCCTCTACACACTGCTTTGAATGTGTCCCAGAGATTCTGGTATGTTGTGTCTTTGTTCTCATTGGTTTCAAAGAACATCTTTATTTCTGCCTTCATTTCATTATTTACCCAGTAGTCATTCAGGAGCAGGTTGTTCAGTTTCCATGTAGTTGAGCAGTTTTGAGTGAGTTTCTTAATCCTGAGTTCTAGTTTGATTGCACTGTGGTCTGAGAGATAGTTTGTTATAATTTCTATTCTTTTACACTTGCTGAGGAGTGCTTTACTTCCAACTATGTGGTCAATTTTGGAGTAGGTGTGGTGTGGTGCTGAAAAGAGTGTATATTCTGTTGATTTGGGGTGGAGAGTTCTGTGGATGTCTATTAGGTCTGCTTGGTGCAGAGCTGAGTTCAATTCCTGGGTATCCTTGTTAACTTTCTGTCTTGTTGATCTGTCTAATGTTGACAGTGGGGTGTTAAAGTCTCCCATTATTATTGTGTGGGAGTCTAAGTCTCTTTGTAGGTCACTCAGGACTTGGTTTATGAATCTGGGTGCTCTTGTATTGGGTGCATATATATTTAGGATAGTTAGCTCTTCCTGTTGAATTGATCCCTTTACCATTATGTAATGGCCTTCTTTGTCTCTTTTGATCTTTGTTGGTTTAAAGTCTGTTTTATCAGAGACTAGGATTGCAACCCCTGCCTTTTTTGTTTTCCATTTGCTTGGTAGATCTTCCTCCATCCTTTTACTTTGAGCCTATGTGTGTCTCTGCACGTGAGATGGGTTTCCTGAATACAGCACACTGATGGGTCTTGACTCTTTATCCAATTTGCCAGTCTGTGTCTTTTAATTGGAGCATTAATCCATTTACATTTAAAGTTAATATTGTTATGTGTGAATTTGATCCTGTCATTATGATGTTAGCTGGTTATTTTGCTCGTTAGTTGATGCAGTTTCTTCCTGGTCTCGATGGTCTTTACATTTTGGCATGATTTTGCAGCGGCTGGTACCGGTTGTTCCTTTCCATGTTTAGCGCTTCCTTCAGGAGCTCTTTTAGGGCAGGCCTGGTGGTGACAAAAATCTCTCAGCATTTGCTTGTCTGTAAAGTATTTTATTTCTCCTTCAGTTATGAAGCTCAGTTTGGCTGGATATGAAATTCTGGGTTGAAAATTCTTTTCTTTAAGAATGTTGAATATTGGCCCCCACTCTCTTCGGCTTGTAGGGTTTCTGCCGAGAGATCTGCTGTTAGTCTGATGGGCTTCTCTTTGAGGGTAACCCAAGCTTTCTCTCTGGCTTCCCTTAACATTTTTTCCTTCATTTCAACTTTGGTGAATCTGACAATTATGTGTCTTGGAGTTGCTCTTCTCGAGGAGTATCTTTGTGGCATTCTCTGTATTTCCTGAATCTGAACGTTGGCCTGCCTTGCTAGATTGGGGAAGTTCTCCTGGATAATATCCTGCAGAGTGTTTTCCAACTTGGTTCCATTCTCCCCATCACTTTCAGGTACACCAATCAGACGTAGATTTGGTCTTTCCACATAGTCCCATATTTCTTGGAGGCTTTGCTCATTTCTTTTTATTCTTTTTTCTCTAAACTTCCCTTCTCACTTCATTTCATTCATTTCATCTTCCATTGCTGATACCCTTTCTTCCAGTTGATCGCATCAGCTCCTGAGGCTTCTGCATTCTTCACGTAGTTCTCGAGCCTTGGTTTTCAGCTCCATCAGCTCCTTTAAGCACTTCTCTGTATTGGTTATTCTAGTTATACATTCGTCTAAATTTTTTTCAAATTTCTCAACTTCTTTGCCTTTGGTTTGAATGTCCTCCTGTAGCTCAGAGTAATTTGATCGTCTGAAGCCTTCTTCTCTCAGCTTGTCAAAGTCATTCTCCATCCAGCTTTGTTCCGTTGCTGGTGAGGAACTGCGTTCCTTTGGAGGAGGAGAGGCGCTCTGCTTTTTAGAGTTTCCAGTTTTTCTGTTCTGTTTTTTCCCGATCTTTGTGGTTTTATCTACTTTTGGTCTTTGATGATGGTGATGTACAGATGGGTTTTTGGTGTGGATGTCCTTTCTGTTCCTTAGTTTTCCTTCTAACAGGCAGGACCCTCAGCTGCAGGTCTGTTGGAATACCCCGCCGTGTGAGGTGTCAGTGTGCCCCTGCTGGGGGGTGCCTCCCAGTTAGGCTGCTCGGGGGTCAGGGGTCAGGGACCCACTTGAGGAGGCAGTCTGCCCGTTGTCAGATCTCCAGCTGCCTGCTGGGAGAACCACTGCTCTCTTCAAAGCTGTCAGACAGGGACATTTAAGTCTGCAGAGGTTACTGCTGTCTTTTTGTTTGTCTGTGCCCTGCCCCCAGAGGTGGAGCCTACAGAGGCAGGCAGGCCTCCTTGAGCTGTGTTGGGCTCCACCCAGTTCGAGCTTCCCGGCTGCTTTGTTTACCTAATCAAGCCTGGGCAATGGCGGGCGCCCCTCCCCCAGCCTCACTGCCGCCTTGCAGTTTGATCTCAGACTGCTGTGCTAGCAATCAGCGAGACTCCATGGGCGTAGGACCCTCCAAGCCAGGTGCGGGATATAATCTCGTGGTGCGCCGTTTTTTAAGCCCGTCGGAAAAGCGCAATATTCGGGTGGGAGTGACCCGATTTTCCAGGTGCCATCCGTCACCCCTTTCTTTGACTCAGAAAGGGAACTCCCTGACCCCTTACGCTTCCGAAGTGAGGCAATGCCTCACCCTGCTTCGGCTTGCGCACGGTGCGTGCACCCACTGACCTGCGCCCACTGTCTGGCACTCCCTAGTGAGATGAACCCGGTACCTCAGATGGAAATGCAGAAATCACCCATCTTCTGCGTCGCTCACGCTGGGAGCTGTAGACCAGATCTGTTCCTATTCCGCCATCTTGGCTCCTCCCTCGGTTTTGGCAGTCTTAAATGGTAATACAGGAAGCTCATTTAGGATCCAGTTGAATAATCCTCAGTCTGCCCCTCTCTTCTTTCTTATTAAGAATTTAAGGCTGCCTAGTGCAGTACTCTTCTTCTTTTTAGTACACAAATATATATTAGAGAAAGTGACAATTAACCTTCATGATGTGAAGGGCTACAAATTTTCCCATAATAATTTCTAGCTTTCCTGAATAACCACCATCCCAGAATTTATCTAAATCTAAATAAAATGAATTGATCTTTCTAACTATACCTACCACTAAGGGTAATGAGCACTATACATTTTCTAGTATATGTTAAGAAATAAGTACTCCATTTGAGTTGTTTCCAATGCAGATTTTTAAGCATCAATAAACTTGTTTCAGTTACATTAATAACTGATAAACACTTCTTTCCCATCCACTTAGTTTCCGAACACTGCTTTAGGCACTCTGTATTTGATATTTTTAATTTTCACAATGATGATTATAATACTGTGGAACGATTCATTGAATAAATATAAGTGTTTTACATGAATCTGATACTCTTATCAATATTCTGAAATGTTTATTATTGCAATTCCCACTAAAATTACTGTTATGGGGGAACTGAGTCTCAGAGGAATTAAAACTTGTTAAACAACAAACAGCTACTACCTAGAAAAGTCGAGATTAGAGCCCATATCTGAATCCTAAGGGTGGGCTTTTTTCACTACTTTACAATCATGTGATACACTAAAAATGAAGCAATGGAGGAGAAGACCAATATCTTGGTTTGTGTCCTAATATTCCACTTAAAACATGCATAAACTTGGGCTTATTATTTAACTTCTTTCAGATTCAGCTGTTTCTTTTAAAAAATGGAGCAGGATGTTGAATCAAATGTGATTCTGAATGCAAAATGTAGAACTGTAAATTATTATATAATGACAAATAAAATTAATAATGCTGAATATAGACACTATGCCTAACACAATGTCTGATATATATTAGGTGTTTAATATGTGTTGGGAGAAAGGAAAAATGGGAGTAAAGGGGAAAGTGAGAAAAGGCAGATGAAATGTTAAGTAACGTGGGCTTAGATATGAGGTAGAATTGGATTCAAATGTGGCAGTCACTTATTAGCTCTGAGACCAAGGTCTAGTAATCTCAGAAGATTACTTACCTAATCAGTATATTGTTTTCTCATGTACCAGGCAGCATAATGCCTTATGATGATTAGAAAGAATGTATGCAAAGAACCTAGCATAGTATTTGACATGCATTAATAGCTCATTGAAAAATGATGATGGACTAATTTGTTGGATATGGCCTATTCACATAAAAAGTGTCCTACTATTCCAACCTCTATAGTGGTAGTAGTTGGTTTAAGAATATGACATGAGTTGACATTGCTAATCTTATTATTATTATCTTTCATTAACTCACCATTCATTAAGGCTCTACCCTGTGTAAACCCTGTACTAGGTATTGGTAATTATAAAACAGCAAAACAAGGTTCTTGAGGCTAAATGCTTACAGATTACTACTAATAGCTCTGAAAAAAATAGAATCTGGAAATGAGCCTTCCAGAATATCAAATTCATGTGTCAAATATATAATCTTAATTAGGAGGTTAAGCTAATATCTCGTGGGGAGAATGTCCTCTCTTTTACTTTCTCTTTCTCTGTCTCTCTGTCTCTCTCTCTTACTCTCTCCCAGTCTCTTGCTGCTACCTCTAAGACCTAAAGGTAAATCCACCTTTCTTCAGTGCAGTCCCTGTCATTTTCTCCTTGATGTTGATCTTTCAGAGTGGGATTGGAAAGGAAAGGAAAGGACAAACAAAAAGAAAATTCTCATGCCTTGGATGAATTTTCAATTGTGCCTTGGGAGATCTTACAGACCTGTAGGATGGCATTTCACTTGGCTGGAAACCAAATTCTAAAATTCTAAGGCTTAAGTAGAACAAGTTTCAGCATGTGATTATACAGATAATTTACTTTGTGACCTCGCTGAAGTCCATTAATGCTATGTTTTTCCCTTTTTATATTACGGAGACCGTGCTAAGTGCATTGCTTTTGTAAAATCACATTTGATTTTCACAATAACCCTATAAAATAGATTCTATTACAGTTTGTTTTTACTACATATAAATAAAATAGAGGCTTAAAGTCATATCAGGAAATATGTCAGTATAACAGAAAGGATTAAAATAAGAGTACCAAGATCTAAGCTCAAGTCCTAACTCCTACTTATGACTTGAACTTGGATAAAATTATAATTTCACTTTAACTTGCTCATTTATGAAATGAGGGTGCTGAACTATACTGTATCTATTTTTACTTCCAGTCCCAAAATTATAATTATTTACTCTATTTTCACTGGAATCTGAGTAAAAATAATTTACACGGTATTTTTGGTAAACTAACTCCTCACTTACTCTAGTATATAAAAACTATTTTTCCAAAATTTTAGAGAGATTCTCCATTTAGAAATAATTATAGAAACGATCTTTTTGAAGAGTTATGAACAATGCAACTCAGATATTATTTATATTTAATAAACTAAGGTTATATTTACCATTTATAATCCATGCACCAGTATGACCTTCAAACAGCCCAAGACTTAAATGCACCCATTGCCATAGAGCAATTTTTTCAATCATTTTTTTTTCCAATAGAAACAGGACTACTCAGAACCACTCACAACTCACAATGACATACTCTTCCCAGGCAATTATTTAATGATTATTTAATAATAACAAAAAAGACATTACTTTTCAAGCAATATCAGTGACTGCTATATTTAAACAAATTTTGCCCATGTAATAGAAATATAGTTATTACTATATAAAAATACGAGTATTTCATGAGACCAGTCAGCTAGATCATTGCTTTTCAAATGTTAATGTGTATAGGAATCACTTCGAGATCTTGTTAAAAAGCAGGTTTGCATTCATTAGGTACGTCTGAGGTGAGACCTGATATTCTGTATTTAAAATAAGTTTCCAGAGGTGGAACAAGGTGATGGAACAGAAGCCTCCGCCAATCACATCTCTGCAATGACACCAATTTAACATGTATCTACACAGAAAAAAAAAATACCTTCATGAAAATAAAAAATCAGATGGTCACCTATAGTACCTGGTGTTAACTTTCTATCACTTAAAGCAATACGGAAGAGATAGAAAAAGAAATCTCCAATATTGAATGCTACCCCTTTCCCACACCCCAGTCAGGGTGGCCTGGTGCTGAGAGTGTCTAAGGGTACTGGGGGAGGGAGAGCACAGCAAATGTGAGGCAGGCACTCAACTCAGTGCTGTCCTGTTAGAGCAGAAAGGAAAACCAGACCAAACTCAGCTGATGCCAGCTCATGGAAGGAGCATTTAATCCAGCCCTAGCCAGAGGGGAATTGCTGATACCAGCAGTCAGAACTTGAGTTCCCACAAACATCACCACCAAGGGCTGGAGTGCTATGGGTTTCTAAATAAACTTGAAAGGCAGTATACATCATAAGGACTGCAACTTGTAGGTAAGCCCTAGTGCTGAAGGAGGCCCGGAGACAGTGGACTGGAGGTGGGGCACACAACACACTAAAATACCAGCCGAGAAAGCTAAGGGAGTGCTGGCATTACCCCTTCCCTAACCCCAATCTGCAAAGCTCACAGCTCTAAAAGAGATCCCTTCTTGTAGCTTGAAGAAAGGAGATGTAAGAGTGGGGAGGATTTTGTCTTGCATCTTGGATACCAGCTCAGTCACTGCAGAATAGGGCACTGGCCAGAGTTGTGAAGCCTCTGTTCTAGGCCTTAACTCCCAGACAACATTTCTAGACACGACTTGGGCTAGAAGGAAACCCACTGTCTTGAAGGAAAGGACCCAGTCCTGGCAGGATTTATTAGCTGCTAATTCAAGAGCCCTTGGGGCCTGAATAGTCAGCAGAAATTCCCAGATACTATGTCCAGGGCCTTGGGTGAACCTCTGAGACTTTCTGGCTTTACATACTAGCACAGCCACAGGGAAGGTAGACCACTAAGCAGGCTTATGGGATTCCCAATTCTAGGACTTGATTCTTGAACAGCATTTCTGGACCTGCCCTGGTGAGAGGGGGCTCACCACCCTGAAAGGGTGAGTCCTAGGCCAGGCAGCATTCACAAGCTGACTTAAGGGCCCTTGGGTTTTAAAAGGACATTTGTGGCATTATGACAGTACACTTAATGGCCTTGGGTGATGATAGCTACTGGGTAAGGCTGTTCTGCTTTTGGGAAGGAGAGGGAAGAGTAGGAAGGTCTGCATCTTGTGGTTTGAGTGCCAGCTCAGCTACAGTACAATAGAGCACCAGGTAGACTTGTAAGGTTTTTGACTTTAGTCCCTGACACACGGACGACACTTCTGGATCCACCTGGGGCCTAAGGAACCTTCCTGCCCTGAAGTGGAGGACACAGGTCTGGCTGGCTTAGCCACCAGCTTATTGTAGCGCACCCAGGCCTTGAGTGAACATAGGCAGTAGCATGGGAATAGTTAAAGCCAGCCTTGGGTAAAACCCAGTGTTGTGCTGGCATTGGATCTCACCACAGCACAATAATAGTGGTGGTGGCCACAGGGGTACTTGTGTCACTCCATTCCAAGCCTCACCTGGCTCAGAACAGAGGGAGAGACAGACTTTTTTTCTTTGGGAGAAAGTAAGGTAAGGGAACAAAAGTCTCTGCTTGATAATTCAGAGAACTCTCCCAGATCTTGTCCACGACCATCAAGGTGGTACTCCTATGAGTCTGAAAGAACCACAGTGTTACTGGGCTTGAGGTGGCCCCTAAAGCAGATACAGCTGAGATAATAACACCCAAGTTCTTTCAAATAGCTGGAAAGCTTTCCCAAGAAAGATGGCTACAAATAAGCCCAGACAGTGAAGACTACAATAAAAATCTCACACTTCAATGCCTAGAAATCAAATAACGCCTATCTGCATCAACACCATCCAGGAAAGCATGACTTCACCAAATGAACTAAATAAGAAACTAGGGATCAATCCTGGAGAAACAGAGATATGCGACTTTTCAGACAGATAATTCTATAGCAGAGAAATAATTCAGAATTATATCAGATACAGTCAACAAAAAATATTTAAATAATTAAAAAGAAGCAGAAATTCTGGAGCTGAAAAATACAATTGGCATACTGAAGAATGTATCAGAGTTCCTTAATAACAGAATAAATCAAGCAGAAGAAAGAATTTGTGAGCTTGAAGACAGGTGATTTGAAAGTACAATAGTGAGAAGAGACACAACAGAAAAAAAGAATAAAAGCAATGAAGCATGCCTACAGGATATAGAAAATAACTTCAAAAGCGAAAATGTTAGAGTCTTTGGTCTTAAAGATGAGGTAGAGAAAGATAAAGGGATAGGAAGTTTATTCAAAAAGATAATAACAGCGAAGTTCTTAAACCTAGAAAAAAAATGAATATCCAAGTACAAGAAGGTTATAGAACACCAAGGAGATTTAACCCAAAGAAGACTATCTCAAGGTATTTAGTAATGAAACTCCCAAAGGTCAAGGATAAAGAAAGGATCCTATAAGCAACAAGAGAAAAGAAACAAATAACAAACAATGGAGCTTCAATACATCTGGCAGCAGACTTTTCAGTGGAAACCTTACAGGCTAGGACAGAGTGGTATGACATATTTAAAGTGCTGAAGGAAAAAATACCTTAGAATGGTAATCTGGTAAAAATATCTTTCCAACATAAAGAAGAAATACAGACTTTCCCAGAAAAGCAAAAGTTGAGGGATTTCATCAACACCAGACCTGTCCTACAAGAAATGCTAAAGGAAGTACTTCAATCAAAAAGAAAAAGACATTAATGAGCAATAATTAATCACATGAAGGTGCAAAACTCACTGGCAATTCTAAGTACACAAAAAATAGATATAACACTGGAACTACAATGTGTAAACTATGCTTATCCTAATTAGAAAGACTAAACAATAAACCAATTCACAAATAATAACTACAACAAGGTTTCAAGACACAGACAGTACATATGATGTAAATAGAAACAACCAAATGTTTAAAAGTGGGGGGACAAATTTAAGGCATGAAATTTTTATTAGTTTTCTTTTGCTTGTGTGTTTGTTTATGCAAACAGTGCACAAAACAACCAGGAAACAACTAACAAGATGGCAGGAATAAGTCCTTCATTGTTAATAATAAAATCGACTGTAAATAGACTAAACCCCCCAGTCAAAAGACACAGACTGAATGGATGAAAAACAAGACTCATTGATCTGTTGCCTACAAGAAACATGCTTCACCTATAAAAACACACATAGACTGAAAATAATGGAATGGAAAAAAATATTCTATACCAATGGCAACCAAAAAGAGCAGAATTCACTATACTTAGACAAAATATATTTCAAGATGACAACTGTAAGTAGAGACAAAATAGGTCACTGTATAATGATTAAGGCATCAATTTGGCAAGAAGATATAACAATTTTAAACATATAAGCACCCAACATTGGAGTGTCCAATATATAAATCAAATATTATTAGAGCTAAACAGAGAGATAGATCAAATACAATAACAGGTGAGGATTTCAACACCTTATTTTCAGCATCTGACAGATCTTCCAGACAGAAAATCAACAAAGAAACATTGGACTTAATCTGCACTATAGACCAAATAGATCTAATAGATATTTACAGGACATTTTATCCAGTGGCTGTAGAATACACATTCTTTTCCTCAGCACATCAATTATTCTCAAGGATAGACCATATGTTAGGCCATAAAACAAGTCTTATAACATTCAAAAAACTATCAAGAACCTTCTCTGACCACAATGGAATAAAACTAGAAATAAATAACAAGAAGAATATTTGAAATGTTATAAATAAATGAAAAACAATGGGCTTCTAAATGACCAGTGGTCAATGAAGAAATTAAAAAGAAATTGAAACATTTCTTGAAACAAATGATAATGAGATAGTGGAAGCACAGTATACCAAAACCTATGGGATACAACAAAAGTAGTATTATTAGGGAAATTTATAGCTATAAATGGCTACATCAAAAAATAGAAAAAAACTTTAACAATCTAATGAATGGTCCATCTTAAAAAACTAGAAAAACAGGAACAAACCAAACCCAACATTAGTAGAAGAAAAAAATAATAGAGAGCAGATTAAAAAATTGAAATTGAAATAATGAAAAAAATACAATAGAATAATGAAACAAAAATTTGCCAAAAGACACATGAAAAAATGCTCATCATCACTGGCCAACAGAGAAATGCATATCAAAACCACAATGAGATACCATCTCACACCAGTTAGAATGACGATCATTAAAAAGTCAGGAAACAATAGGTGCTGGAGAGAATGTGGAGAAATAGCAACACTTTTACACTGTTTGTGGGACTGTAAACTAGTTCAACCATTGTGGAAGTCAGTGTGGCAATTCCTCAGGGATCTAGAACTAGAAATACCATTTGACCCAGGCATCCCATTACTGGGTATATACCCAAAGGATTATAAATCATGCTAGGTATTTTATTCTCTTTGAAGCAATTGTAAATGGGAGTTCACTCATGATTTGGCTCTCTGTTTGCATGTTATTGGTGTATAGGAATGCTTGTGATTTTTGCACATTGATTTTGTATCCTGAGACTTTGCTGAAGTTGCTTATCAGCTTAAGGAGATTTTGGGCTGAGGTGATGGGGTTTTCTAGATATACAGTCATGTCATCTGCAAACAGGGACAATTTGACTTCCTCTTTTCCTAATTGAATACCCTTTATTTCCTTCTCCTGCCTGATTGCCCTGGCCAGAACTTCCAACACTATGTTGAATAGGAGTGGTGAGAGAGGGCATCCCTGTCTTGTGCCAGTTTTCAAAGGGAATGCTTCCAGTTCTTTCCCATTCAGTATGATATTGGCTGTGGGTTTGTCATAGATAGCTCCTATTATTTTGAGATATGACCCATCAATACCTAATTTACTGAGAGTTTTTAGCATGAAGGGTTGTTGAATTTTGTCAAAGGCCTTTTCTGCATCTATTGAGATAATCATGTGGTTTTTGTCATTGGTTCCGTTTATATGCTGGATTACATTTATTGATTTGTGTCTATCAAACCAGCCTTGCATCCCAGGGATGAAGCCCACTTGATCATGGTGGATAAGTTTTTTGATGTGCTGCTGGATTCAGTTTACCAGTATTTTATTGAGGATTTTTGCATCAAGGTTCATTAGGGATATTGGTCTAAAATTCTCTTTTTTTGTTGTGTCTCTGCCAGGCTTTGGTATCAGCATGATGCTGGCCTCATAAAATGAGTTAGGGAGGATTCTCTCTTTTTCTATTGATTGGAATAGTTTCAGAAGGAATGGTACCAGCTCCTCCTTGTACCTCTGGTGGAATTCAGCTGTGAATCCTTATCATGCTACCTGACTTCAAACTATACTACAAGGCTACAGTAACCAAAACAACATGGTAATGGTACCAAAACAGAGATATAGACCAATGGAAAAGAACAGAGCCATCAGAAATAATGCCACATATCTACAACCATCTGATCTTTGACAAACCTGACAAAAACAAGAAATCGGGAAAGGATTCCCTATTTAATAAATGGTGCTGGGAAAACTGGCTAGCCATATGTAGAAAGCTGAAACTGGATCCCTTCCTTACACCTTATACAAAAATTAATTCAAGATGGATTAAAGACTTAAATGTTAGACCTAAAACCATAAAAACCCTAGAATAAAACCGAGGCAATACCATTCAGGACATAGACATGGGCAAGGACTTCATGTCTAAAACACCAAAAGCAACGGCAACAAAAGCCAAAATTGACAAATGGGATCTAATTAAACTCAAGAGCTTCTGCACAGCAAAAGAAACTACCATCAGAGTGAACAGGCAACCTACAGAATGGGAGAAAATTTTTGCAATCTACTCATCTGACAAAGGACTAATATTCAGAATCGACAATGAACTCAAACAAATTTACAAGAAAAAAACAAGCAACCCCATCAACAAGTGGGTGAAGGATATGAACAGACACTTCTCAAAAGAAGACATTTATGCAGCCAAAAGACACATGAAAAAATGTTCATCATCACTGGCCATCAGAGAAATGCAAATCAAAACCACAATGAGATACCATCTCACACCAGTTAGAATGACGATCATTAAAAAGTCAGGAAACAATAGGTGCTGGAGAGGATGTGGAGAAATAAGAAAGCTTTTACACTGTTGTTGGGACTGTAAACTAGTTCGACCACTGTGGAAGTCAGTGTGGTGATTCCTCAGGGATCTAGAACTAGAAATACCATTTGACCCAGCCATCCCATTACTGGGTATATGCCCAAACGATTATAAATCATGCTGCTATAAAGACACATGCACACATATGTTTATTGCAGCATTATTCACAATAGCAAAGACTTGGAACCAACCCAAATGTCCAACAATGATAGACTGGATTAAGAAAATGTGGCACATATACACCATGGAATACTATGCAGCCATAAAAAATGATGAGTTTGTGTCATTTGTAAGGACATGGATGAACATGGAATCCATCATTCTCATCAAACTATCACAAGGACAAAAAACCAAACACCGCATGTTCTCACTCATAGGTGGGAACTGAACAATGAGAACACATGGACACAGGGCGGGGAACATCACACACCAGGGTCTGTTGTGGGGTGGGGGGAGTGGGGAGGGATAGCATTAGGAGATATACCTAATGTTAAATGAAGAGTTAATGGGTGCAGCACACCAACATGGCACATGTATACTTATGTAACAAACCTGCATGTTGTGCACATGTACCCTAAAACTTAAAAGTATTTAAAAAAAAGCTAACTCTATTCACAAAAGCTAGAAATAGAATTAAATACCAAGGAATTACCTTAACCAAAGAAGTGAACAATCTCTAAAACAAAAATTATACAACACTGATGAAAGAAATTGTAAAGGACTCCAAAAAATGGGAAAATATTCATGATCATGGATTGGAAGAATCAATATTGTTAAAGTATCCATTCTATTCAAAGCAATCTACAGATTCAAGGAAATATTCAGGTCGGGCGCGGTGGTTCATGCCTGTAATCCCAGCAGCTTGGGAGGCCAAGGGGGGCGGATCACAAGGTCAAGAAATGGAGAACATCCTGGCCAACATGGTGAAACCCCGTCTCTACTAAAAAAACAATACAAAAATTAGCTGGGTGTGGTGGTGTGTGCCTGTAGTCCCAGATACCAGTGAGGCTGAGGAAGGAGAATCGCTTGCAACCGGGAGGCAGAGGTTGCGGTGAGCTGAGATCACGCCATGGCACTCCAGCCTGGCGACAGAGTGAGACTCTGTCTCAAAAAAATAAATAAATAAATTAATTAATTAATTAATTACCGAACGTATTCAAATACAAATATAATAAATATAAACCAGAAACTTCAAACCGTGTGTTTATGTATTACTAAGCCCTTATTTTAGGCACAATTAACTTGTGTTAAAATTCACTAGCAAAACATCATCTAATAAGTCTAAGCAAATTTGCCTTCAACTTCACATATAAAGTTCAAAGCATCACTTTAGTTAAAAGTTACTGTAAAAACAAAGACTTCAGCCATTTTCCTGGGCTTTATGCAAATTGTCTGACATTAAGGAGATTCATAACCTTAAGTCTTCAGACTACAGTATTTTCTTCAACTCAAAAACTTTGCTGTAAATTGTGCATAAAGCCCTAACACAGATTATTGAGGAAATTTAAATATATTTAATTAGTTACTATGCCTCCTTAAAGTGATAGGACATTGAACTATCATGTTAGAGGTCTCCTATTGAGTTCACTAACCCTAGAGATTATGGTAGAAGAGGTACACAGTGAACACTTTTGAAGCACAGTGAAAAAGACTGAACAAAAGGAAAATGTACAAAGACAACTGATAACAAAGATTCATGTGGTATGGGGAAAGACAGCAGCCACTGGGACTAATTTGCAGGGTTTTTTTCAGGCTAGGCGAATTATATAAAACACAGGACTTAATTATCTGTGTACATGTAAGCTTATATTTACAGTTTTCTGCTCTTGAAAATATGATCATACATGAAG